>NC_054386.1:74913873-75213873 GCF_017654675.1 Xenopus laevis
TCTGTTCCTTGAAAAATATTACTTAAATATTGATTTATGAGAAAATATATTTTGTTATATTAAAACATGTTTGTTATATAGCCTTAACATGATACATTTCTGAATGAACAGGAGGATGATTTAGACAATCTCTTTGTTGACAGTGTCTCCTCTTCTTCGGGGCGACTAATCTCCCCGAACTGTCTCCCGCCGGCTAGAATATAAATCGATGGCGGGATGGCACTCGGAGCGTTTCCTTTTCTGAAGTCGCCCGAAGTTGCCTCATGAGGAAACTTTGGGCAACTTCGGAAAACGTAGAGCTGCGAGTGCCATTCCGCTGACGGAAGGCAGATCAGGGAGATTAGTCGCCCCCCGAAGAAGAGGCCTGGCGACTAATTTTCCAGAATCTCAGCATGTGCCCTGACCCTTATTGTGTGAAAGTGTCCAAATGGTTAAATGTTTGTTGTTGTGTGTGGCAGATGAGTTTTCTTTTCTCTTAACCATTTAATCAGTGCTATTGATTGATTGAGCAATAATTATGAAGCAATGTTAATATATAAAAAAGGAAGAAATGAAATGGGTGATTAAAACAGCCTAGCCTCCTGTTATGCCCCTTTGTTCTTCAGTGAACTAAATTCTCAAATAACTGGGAATGTTAAAAAAGAAAAAGAAAAGGCACAGATGATTGGTGTGACATGAGGTGGCCTTGCAGCAACAAGAGAATGGAATCAATTTAGTGGACATGCTTTCTTTTCCATGATTGCCTGTCTCTTCAATATAAGCATGATCCCAGATTTAAAGACACGACATCCATACTTATTTATCTATCATATTACAGGCAATAACAGGAGCAGACCTAAAGTATTTATGAACATCAAAATGAAATCCTATTTGCTTCTAGCTTATACGGAAATAAAAGAAATGGCTTCCACTCGCCCTGAGTCCTTGCGAATTATAAATTGTGAAGTTTTGGGTAGACTTGTCTTTTTTCTGACCAGCTCATAATTTCTGTCAGCTCACCTAAAGCGTAAAGATAAATCACTTTTTTTACCTTGATCTGAAATCGCCAGAGATGAACACTGTCAGATTTTAAATGCCAGTATTTCTACGGGATGGAGATCTGCTTCTGATTGCCTGAAAAAAAAATGCCCCTGATCTTAAATATGGTATTAAAAATTATATTTTAAAAAGTAAGGCACTTATATGGAGCTACAAGTATATTCATTTATTTCCAGAAATGTACATATTGTAATGTAGGTAATTTTTTCAACACAAGGCAAATTGCACCTGAGCAGTATATGATGAGTAGTGATGGGCGAATTTGGCGAAAAATACACAATTTTCCCGCGAAATTCACGAAACGGCGAAAAATTGGCGAAATGCCGCCAGCATCTCGTTTTTGACGCCAACATCCTTTTTTTGGACGCCGGCACAAATTCGATGGCCACAAAAACAGACACCGGTGAATTTTCACTGCGGTTTTGCGGTTTATTCGCTGGCGGCGAATCGCAGGAATTCACAGAGAATTCACAGAGAATTCGACCACTGTAGGTAGAACAATAAAGACATACATTTCCTAATCTGATAAAAAGGTAATGCCCATGTGTAAAGAAAAAAACAATGTTTTGCAAATTTTTCTGTGGTTTTGCTCATCACTAGCCAAATACATTTTTGAGGGGTTAACTTGCATTTCCTTTTTCACTGGTATAAACTTGGTGCCTAGAGAATAGCTTCTTTTAGCAGCAAGAAAAAGATGGAGTTCAATGTTTAGGTGGCAGCTGTACATAGGAGTGTATACAGGTATGGGATCCGTTATCTGGAAACCTATTATCAAGAAAGCTAAGAATTATGGAAAGGCCATCTCCTACAGACTCCTTTTTATTCAAATAATCCACATTTTTTTTTAAATTATTTCCTTTGTCTCTGTAATAATAAAACAAGATCCAAACTAAGATATAATTAATCCTCATTGGAAACAAAAGTGGGTTTTGGATATTCGGGTTTATTAACTACTTACATGATTTTCTAGTTGACTTAAAGTACGAAGATCCAAATTACAGAAAGATCCATTATTCAGACACAGGTCCCAAGAATTCTGGATCAGATCTCATACACATATAAGCAAGCTAATGGCAATATTGATGATTTCTGAAAAACAAGGGGAGTTATTTTTTAAAAAATTATACTCTTTAATTGTTGATTTGCTTTATGGTAGTTTCAGTGAATGCAACAAACTCCTGAATGATTACTAATTAGTAATAATAACTAAACCAAACCGATCCAGTATTTAAGATTGCCCTATTTTTATTATAATTAATGTATAGAGCGCTGATACATTTATGCAGCACATTTCAGAGACATCGCCCCAGTTGAGCTTACATCTTAATAGGTCTCTATCATATTCACTCAACAGACTTGGGTAATCAGGAACTAATTAACATAGACTCCTTGAGGGGAGAAAGTATAGACCCTGTAGAAAATCACACAGACAATGGAAGAACATACAAACTCTTCACAGTTGAATGCAGGACCCCAGCAATACACAGCAGAAAACCTAAACACTGAGCCACCATGCTGCCTTTGGCATTGGTTCACAAAGGTCTAGCCTAAAATCAAATTTAAATAATATTTAGGGATCGAGGCAGAGCATGCAGTCCTCTAAGTTGCAAGGAAACCTAAAACATTACACCTGATACTATCTAGGTAAAAAGTCATTTTCTGCATTCAGCCTATGTGTGCTATTTTTATTTTCTTATATTCAACTGCATATAAGAAATAGCCTATGCCCCTAAATAATAATGCAGAAGCCATATGCTCCCTATTTAAGGTGTGAATGTTTTACTCTGTGTTCTAGCTTTGCCTGTTTATTATGGTGGGGTCAAATGGTACAGGCCTGTGCACCCAGAACCCATGACTGCTTTGGTCCAAGGTTATCTACTCTAAATTGCATTTGCCATACAGTAGAGTTTATGGCTTCCATGGCAATTCAAGTGTTAACTGATTTCATTCATCCTAGGGGTGTATCCGCACAGAAGAAACAGAAAATAATACTAACAAAAAACCGACAGTTTATTTATAAAGTTTTATTATTATTATTATTATTATTATTATTATTATTATTAATAATAATAATACTAATAATAATAATACACAAATTGGGGGGCACATAAAAAATTGTGAGTAGATAGCTGTTACTATTGCAAACTTGAAGGTTATGTATTGAGGTTTTTTTGTTATCACACAAAAATTGACAGTAGGGGGCTGATTCACTAAGGGTCAAATATCGAGGGTTAATTAACCCTCGATATTCGACTAGGAATTGAAATCCTTCGACTTCGAATATCGAAGTCGAAGGATTTAGCGCAGATAGTTCGATCGAACGATCGAAGGATTATTCCTTCGATCGAACGATAAAATCCTTCGAATCGAACGATTCGAAGGATTTAAATCCAACGATCGAAGGAATATCCTTCGATCAAAAAAAGTTAGCCAAGCCTATGGGGACCTTCCCCATAGGCTAACATTGACTTCGGTAGCTTTTAGATGGTGAACTAGGGGGTCGAAGTATTTTTTAAAGAGACAGTACTTCGACTATCGAATGGTCGAATAGTCAAACGATTTTTACTTCGAATCCTTCAATTCGAAGTCGAAGTCGTAGTCGAAGGTCGTAGTAGCCCATTCGATGGTCGAAGTAGCCCAAAAAAAAAACTTCGAAATTCGATGTTTTTTAACTTCGAATCCTTCACTCGAAGTTAGTGAATCGGCCCCTAGAACTCAAAGGGAAGCACAAGATAGTCTTATGATATTTATTTTGGCTAAGTACATACATGATTGTTTGTATATCCAGCAACATTTTGCTCCTTTTTTATTTATTTTTTTGCCTACATCTTGTCTCATTCCCAGTACAATTATAACATGCCCACAGTGATTTCCATGCCCTAAGCCAACAGAAACGTGTTTGTTGTTAAAGCATTAACAAACTTGAGTATGAATGGCAGGATGATTAAAGAATGACTTCTTTTGGGGCATGCTGGAGATTCAAACAGCGGTAGAAAGACTTTTGTAGAAAGATCTGTAACAAGAATGTCATTATACATCCATCGTATAAAATTTCAAATACACAAATATAAAGGGGAACATACTTAAATGAATTGCAAGTACACCCAGAGTCTTGAGAGAGCAGCCAGTAACCATTTTTGAGAAAACATAAAGATACTCCCATGCCTAAAAGATGTACAGTTTAGTCATGTCATTATCTGTAATTATTTAGCCACTGGGTTCACTATCTATGGATATCTTGTTTTATGCTAGCAGAAGGACCAATATCTTTTAAAATATATACTGCACACAAATAATATATATTATCCAAAACAATATACTGTTTGATCTGTTTTCTTTTACTGAACTTTTCTAAACAAAGGGATGCAAAGTGATGGTATATGTTACAGATTCTTTTGAGACTATGGTACCCCCCACACGTTAGTTCCATATTTGTTCTCGCCTTTGTTAGATAACGCTGACCCAAGGAAGCTTCCATTTTTATTTATTACAATAGCCTGTTCAGGCAAACTGACAAAGATCGCCCGAGAGGAAACCCAGAGTGAATAGTTTGTGCTGAAAAACTTGAGCAGTCTTAAAGGAGAACTAAAGCTTAATTAAAGAAGTAGGGTAGAAATGTTGTACATTATGTTTTGTGCTTCTGTACCAGCCCAAGGCAACCACAGCTCTTTAGCTGTAAAGATTTGTGTCTCCAAAGATGCCCCAGTAGCTCCCCATCTTCTTTTCTGCTGATTCACTGTACCTGCTCTGTGTTGCTGTCACTTACTGAGCTTAGGGACCCACTCACAATATACAGTACACATAGAATAGAAATGTCACAATATAATGCTGATTAGTAATTAGTGATGGGTGAATTTATTCGCCAGGCGCGAATTCGCGGCGAATTTGCGCATTTCGGCGCGAGCGAATAAATTCGCGAAACGCCCGCGAAAATTCGCGGCAAAAATTCGCCGGCGTCAAAAAAATTTTTTCCGGAAAAACGGACGCCGGCGCCAAAAACGGGCGCCGGCGTCGGAAAAACAGGCGCCGGCGTCAAAAACGGGCGCCGGCGTCAAAAACGAGACGCCGGCGCCGTTTCGCGAATTTTTCGCCGTTTCGCGAATTTCGCCCGAAATTCGCGAATTTTTCGGCGAAGCGAAACGGCGCAAATTCGCCCATCACTATTAGTAATTAATACAGAAATTACTACATGGCAGCACAGAAATCAGTGTAACTAGCATCAGAATTTAATAATCAGCCCTGTAGCATCAGCGTAAATTACAGACCAACCTCATTTTCTGCTTAATAATTTGCAACGACCCCTAAGCTTTGCTTCTCAACAGCTGCTCAGAGCCCACTGAGCATGTGAGTGTTGCAGACACTTTCCAAGATGGTGACCCCCTGTGACAAGTTTGAAGTCCTGGATCATTGCTGCTATTGAGAAGCTGAAACTTTTGGCTGGTGCAATAAGTTCAGTATATAAAATATGCTATTTTTAGGGTTTACTTCTCCTTTTTCTGTTTACGCTTCCATTGGAACAGACACATTAATCAAGGCAAACACTCCAACTGATATTCAGGGGTGTTGTCCTTTCTAATAGAAATGGTTAAACAATTAAACAAAGTGTTTGCTATGCAAACAGTGCTGGTGTGTACAATGACAAGAGGTCCTCTCTGCTCAACCCATTATCAATATATTAAGGACTCTGAGACCTTTTTTTGCATTAAACTACTAAAAATGCCCTTCCCTTAAAACAAAACAGGGATTATTTGTCCATATATTGCAATGTATTTAAGATGGCCAGCACATTTTGGTCATGTTTTAAAAGCTAAATCATATTAACAATTGTCGTTTACTATACCTGGAATTACTGCCACCCTGAACATGGCAGAGATTCCCACAGAGAGTTGCCGCAAAAAAGAATCATATTTTAATCCCATGTGCCAGAAGTGATGCAATGCCCACTCTACAGTTTTAGCCGCAACCAGCACACTTAGGGGCAGATTTATGAAAGGTTGAGGTGAATTTTCGAAAAAAAAAATAAAAATTGAATTTCGAGTTATTTTTGTGTACCTCGACTAGGGAATAGTCCAAGTTCGATTCGAATTTGAATTCGACCATTCGCCATCTAAAACCTGCCAAATTGCTGTTTTAGCCTATGGGGGACCTTCTAGAACAGTGATCCCCAAACAGAAGCTCGCGAGCAACATGTTGCTCCCCAACCCCTTGAATGTTGCTCTCAGTGGCCTCAAAGCAGGTGCTTGTTTTTGAATTCCTGGCTTGGAGGCAAGTTTTGGTTGTATAAAAACCTGGTGTCCTACTAAACAGAAGCTCCTGTAGGCTGCTAGTCCACATGGGGGCTACCAATAGTCAATCACAACCCATATTTGGCACTACCCTGGAACATTTTTCATGCATGTGTTGCTCCACAACTCTTTTTACATCTGAATGTTGCTCACGGGTCGAAAAGGTTGGGGACCCCTGTTCTAGAACCTATTTGGAGTCAATTGGTGGACTTTGAAAAATCAAAGTTTTTTTGGGGGAAAAACTTTGTATCGAATTCGATTGAATGCGATATTATTTAGATTCATCCGATTCGAATTCGGCCGAATACGGACCTATTCGATCAAAAACGGGCCTATTCGACCAAAAAAAAGTCAACTTCATTTCGGTTGGTCTTTTTGAATTTGATTTTCGAAGTTTTTTCAATTTGAAATTTGACCCTTGATAAATATGCCCCATATTGAGAAAATATGCACCTGCACTTGTATGTTGATGCAGCAGGTGCCATTGAGGTGCCCAAAACTTGGTTACTCAGCCATGAGGATGCTGGAATTCTAGGGAAAAACACTGCATTGTGGGAAAAAATATTGATTTGCATTCTAAAATTGCACTTTGCAATCTGTTCTTCAGAAGGTATGGATTTTCTGCAACTAGATGGAAAGCTCTTGAGCTTATTTGGGCTTAGATTACTTAACAAAACAGCAAAATAATTCTGAGATATAAAATAGTATCTCATAAAGCTGATTACTATTGCTGTACATTAAATGAAAACAAAGAAGACAGAGTACCCTTTTCAACATTTTTGCTAGTCTTTGCTCTTTGTTCCTGTGTCCCCTTTTATAGGCCATCATATATACACACACACACACACACACACACACACACACACACACACACACACACACACACACACACACACACACACACACACACACACACACACACACACACACACACACACACACACACACACACACACACACACACACACACACACACACACACACTTACTTATGATGTTTATCAAAATGCCACCCTAATTAGTTATATATTAGTTATTATATTAGTTATCTTAAAAAAGACTGTATTGCTCATATCTGTACATGGTGGTCAATTGAGCAGAGTAAACAATAGCTAAAAAAGATTGATTTTGTTTTCAGAGCCAGTAACTGTGTGAAACAAGCTGTGATTTGCTCTGCAGGAGTGAGTAATGGGTCTGCCTGAAATACATCTCACTCAGCAGCCAAAGGTGAGGAATGCTTTAGTCACGTTCTTAAACAAAAATTGATGTGTGTATTAATTAAATTCAAATGTTTCCATCATCCCATACAGTTGTTAAAGGTAGTCAACAACGTTTTTCCATTTTGCTCAGGTTTCGCTTATTGTTTTGTCTCCAGGGAAGGCTATCTGAGTTGTTAAAGCTGACCTGTCACCCAGACACAAAACGCTGTATAGTATAAGTATTTTTCAAATTAAACATGAAATTCTATTTCTATTTTTTATTAAAGCATTCATAGCTGTTGTAAACGTATTTAAAAATATCAGCTGTCAATTAAATATTGTCTGCCCCTCCTCTATGCCATGGGTATAGAGGCGGGGCAGACAATTACTTTCACTTTCCATTCAGCACTTCCTAGATGTCACTACACTCCCCATATTCCCCCATTCTCTTCACCATTTAATTGTGTAGCCAGGGCTTGGGGATGGACATCAGGTCCCCCCTTCTGGTGAACAAACAAGATTCTGAGATGATCCACAAAATGGCTCCTGCCTGCTTGGTATTCTTTTGAATTCCCAGACTACAAGATTCAAATAAACTGTGGTTTCTTTAAGTAAATAGGACGTTTGCAGGAGGTTTTTTGTAGCTGCTAGTAAAATGCCACCTGAGGTTTCCCTACAGGCAAACCTTTTTACTGAGTATCAATTTCTGTGTAAGGGATTTTCTAGAAGGTCACTTTATAAAATTTGCAATATTCACCAAAATCCATGGATTCTTCGGATTATTGTGCTAAACTCAGCACAGATTAGGATATCTTCCAGTTGTAAACGGGACATCTACCATTGACTTCTACATGATCTCAGCAGGGTTTATATGGAGTACTTTATAATTCACACTCTTAACATCATCTGGGATTTATTAAATCAAGAAAAATTTAAGTTTTTTTCTCTCCGAAAAAATTTTGTTTTTGTCACGGTCGGCACTAGTGATGGGCGAATTTATTCACCAGGCGCGAATTTGTGCGATTTGCCGCCAGCGAATAAATTTTGCGAAACGCCCGCGAAAATTCGCGTCAAAAATTCGCCGGCGTCAAAAATTCGCCGGCGTCAAAAATGCCCGCCGGCGTAAAAAAAAACGGGCGTCGGCATCAAAAACGAGACGCCAGCACCGCTTCGCAAATTCGCCCTTAACTAGTCGCCACCCAACACCAGAACAAATGCCAAGCACCCTGGTCTCGGCTCATGCTTCACCTGTAGTGTGATCGCCTTTGGCCTCGGGAGGAGAACTCAGCTACTTAGATGCCACCAGGACTTAAACGAGATGCGCAAGGCTAGAGGTTCTGGATAGGCAGAGGGGCACGACTGTTAGCTAGAGTCTTTGGGCAGAAGGTTGCGGTTCAAGACGTTAGGCAATAGAGTAGTCAGATCAGGCCGGGTCGAGGCAGGCAGAGAATAAACGTAGTCAGGCAGGCAAAGGGTCAAACCAGGAAGTCAATCAGAAGGGTTAAGCAGAAGAGGTATTCGGTATTCAGGCAAGGGTCAGAATAGTCAAAAGCCAGGCAGGGGTCACAACAGGAATCAAACAGGTTCAAAACAAAAAAGGTATCGCAAAAGCTCTGAAAGCACCAGGAACAAACTCTTATAACGGGCAGTGTGTAAAAAGAAAATGTACCTTTAAGTACTTTAAATTTCACGCCATTGCGCTCTGACGTCATCCGTCAGCGCGCCTGCACCTTTAAATACCAAGGAGGCACGCCGCGCGCTCCCGAAGATGCCGGGGCCTGAGGCGCAGAAGACCTGCATGGCGGGCGTCGTAGAATTTTCAGCTACTTTCAGCATACTAGCAAGTCATTTTCATCTGCAGCCACTGAGCAGAATTTGTTTACTAAACGGCTTTAGCCTTTTCACAATTTTATAATTTAGCTTCTCGGCTTTGAATAATTTAGTTTTAGTCACATTGTTGCAATGCCCCATATTGTTTTCATCACGTATCATAACTATATCACAGATAAATGTATTATACATCTATCTATACGCTGCATTTATTCCCTGTGCAGTAAGTCAAGCAAATCAGCAAAAGATCAATTATTGAAGTATTACCTGAACTTTCAAATTCCTGTTCCGATTGCAGCCTTTGCTTTCTGCACAATGTTAAGAAATGGTGTTATACTGTAAATACTGGCAGCATGACTGCTTTTTGATTGCAGTTCACTGAAAAGCAATTTCTCATGTGACATATTTAATGGTGGAAAGTGAATTGAACTAAATACAATATATGCAGTAATGTAGACAATCTATTGTAATTTGCAAGGAGAAGAGAAAAAGAGCTAATATATATGTATTCAACTGCACCCTGCATTCAGCTGCACCCTGGAGATTTCTCTTCTACCATTTCATAGGGTAATACATATATTCCAGTATCTCTTGCAATGATGGTTGCTAGGCAACCAATACATTAACAACTGCTTCAATTTAAGTTCCGATGAGTTAAAAAACAGTTTCGGCTTCTGTTCTATAAAATCTAGTTAGTGTGATGTTTTGTGGTACACAACAGTGTATATGTTTTCTTTGTCCAAGTGTGAATTGATGCTCATTTGATTTGAATACATTTATGGCCAACAAGGGGATTACTGGGGTGGTGACCCTAGGGGGCATATTTATCAATGGTCGAGTTTATGGGAGTTCATATAAACTTCCATAAACTCAAAATTCGAAAAAAAAACTACCGATCGAAACGTATTAAAAAATTCAATTTTTTTCAAATTCGGATCGACCTGCAAACTCAAATCAAACTTAAACCGAATTCGATTTGAGTTTTTTTCACCCAAAATTTTTTTTTTTATAAAAAAATTAGATTTTCAAAAGTCCTACATTCGACTCCAAATTGATTGTAGGGGCTCCCCATTGGCTAAGACACAAATTCAGCAGGTTATAGATGGTGAATAGTCAAATTTGAATTCTTAAAGGGACAGTACATGATAAATTTCGAATTTCAAATTATATTTAAACTCAAATCAAATTTAGACTATTCCCTAGTCGAATTACACTAAAATAAACTCAAAATTTTAATTTTCAGTTTGACCCTTGATAAATCTGCCCCTTGGTGTAGAATAGGCTTTGTAGCACCTAAGGCAATACCTGGGATGTATGCAGCTGTGTGGATCCTTAAATGTTGATGGTTTAATGAACGTGTACTCATTTGAGAAAAGGTCCATGATGCCTGAAACATGGATTGTGGAAGATAAAGCACAAGTAAGCCCTTTCATTATCTAAGAATACTATGATTTACTGAGAAGAGCACATCTTTTAATCATAATAATGGCCTGAACCTTATTTTAAGTATGAATTCCAGTGATTGGTCATCTTAACCAGTAACCCCAGGAAAAGAGTGGCAAGTTTATTAACAATTATTACTAAACAAGTAGGAAGAAAAGTGCATCGGGATACTAAATCATAGCTTTGGAGTAAATGCTAGCTATTATATTACCAATAGATTTTAAAACCATCAGCCTTCATTACAGTTTGATCCTCATAATAACCTCCTTAGTGGATAAGATCCACTTTAAATCTATTGATTGAACAATAAATGCCGCACTTTATTTCCCATTATCTGTTTGCATTCAGAAGAAATTCATTATTTCAGCAGGAGGATACAACTAAGCTGGAAGACTCACTATACTGTATTAATAAGCCTTTAAATTGTTTTTATCAGCGTCTGTAAGCTTTTGCTTGTGTTCTAACAACAGTATAATATCCTCAGTCAGAGCTGTTAACATCAGACTCTATATAAATTCTACATAGCACATTATAAAATGTATGTTTTTTTCAAATAAATGCAACTTTGGCTAAAATGAGGACCAGCACTTGAAATGTTGAGTTACTTTGCCATAGTCTAGGGACCCAATATTTTATATTCTGCTAGTTTTTTTTACGTTACAGTGCACATGAAGTTACATGAAATCATTAAATTACATTGTCGGTTAATGATCTTAACTATAGCACTTATTTGCTAAAGGGGGAACATTAAAAAAATGTTAAAAATTTTTTTTGCTGGAAAATCATGTAATGATGCTTTCTGCCAAAACCCTGTCCCCCATATATAATAAAAGACAATAGGTTTGTGCAGGTGCAGTAACCCAAATGCAGTAACCCATAGCAACCAATAAGATGTTTGCTATTAAACAGATGGCCAGTAAATAGAGTACTACATTTTAGAACAGTAGCAAACTTTGCACCTTATATGGCATACTCTATGCAAATGAGTCATAAACACTTGCTACATTGCTGCTTAAAGATGCTTGTAGCATACTGAAGAAATATGAAAGCTTGAAGGTCTTGTTTAAAATCTTGTTTAAAGGGGAATTAAAGTCTAAAATAGAACAAGGCTAGAAATGCTGTATTTTGTATACTAAATATAAATATGAACTTACTGCACCACAAGCCTAATCAAACAAATGATTTATGCTTTCAAAGTTGGCCACAGGGGGGTCACCATCTTGTTACTTTGTTAAACATCTTTGCACAACCAAGACTGTGCACATGCTCATTGTGGTCTGAGCTGCGTAAGGATCATCATAAATCAAAACAAAACAGCACAAGTCAAATAATATCTGCCAGAAGCCAACACAGCAAGATTTATTAATAATCAGAAAATACAGACTGCACTGGGTTCTGTGTTGTCATGTAATCTAATGTGGATTTTATGTTTTTTGTATTGTTTAATACAAACTTTCTCCAAATCTGCAGACCCAGTGGCTGCAGCAAAATAATCCTTCAATGAGAATCCCAGTTTATCTGTTTAAATCTGGCTCCATAATCTTTGTCCCTGCCACTGGAGTTGGAAACATTAAAGGGGATGTAAAGCCACAAATAAAATCCAATATGAATCTCTACACAGTTGCCGATTGCTCTTCAGGGAAACAAACAAAGCTGCTTGAGTTCTGCATGGCTGGGAAGTACGTTGGGGGCTCCCCCTGCTGTTCATAAGTATGATTGTTTCCCTGCAGAGCAGTTAGGGACCGTCTGACAATTCCTATCTACAGCAGTAAATGAAGGGAGAATTTCACTGCATACAGTCAGGTTTCTTATAAAAACAGTACACATTTTTTAATTAAAGTATAGTGGAGATAGGTTTCTTTTTCATTAAAGAAAGTAAAAATGGGATTTTATTTTTTTGCCTTTACATCCCCTTTAAATTAACAGAGTGTTTCCCGCTTTTCTTATCATCACAGGCACATATTAAGAAATCCAGGACGCTGACTCCTTCACATGTTTTTGCCTCAACATGGCCATCTACGTGGCGAATGGTTTACTATTCATTACAAGCTTATCTACCAAACATATTCAGAAAACAGTGAAAATAAGGTTTAATTTTATAAGGTTGGGAAGTCTCTTTCTGCTTCATTCCTTCTGAGCCCACCCTTTGGTCTCTTTCTGTCTTATTCTTTCTGAGCTCTCTACAGGCTGCTTCACAGCAAAAGCATCAGTGTAGCAGGCTATTTTATTTTAAACCATAAACTCATTTTTAATAAAAAAATTTCAACGCAATTGTATTTTACTTTAGTTAATATTCAATAATCCCAACTCAAGCCCAACATTTGTATTCAAATACTCTCTCTGCAGCACACGGTATGTGTATATATACTGTATATAAGTCTTCCACATAAAAACATATACATTGGAACAATTAAAGTTTGATTTTCAGTCATCATTATGCCCTATTATGAAACCATCTGTGCATTTTTTTATTTGCAAAATGCTGCAAAACATATGTTTATAACAAACTATCAACATTAAGACATTTCAGTCACCATTTTCTTTTATATAGTTCAGTCATTCAACAACGTAAATAATTAGAGGTTTAATCCTTTACATCAGTTTAGTTTTATTTATGGATAAAAATAAATGAGTCTGTGACAAAGCAACAAACACTTGCACACACATACACACATGTTTCCTTGCTGCAATGAATAATATGCATGTACTATACACTATGAGCATATGCAACAATAAAGTCTGCTCAGTCTGCTTATAACCATAGTCTGACCCAGGGCTGCTAATAAAAATCATGGGTCCTCTATACAACATTTTCTGGGCCCGCTGTTCTCAGCCTACCCCAGCCTGGCCCCCAAGTGCCACCCCACAGTAAAAAGGCCACACGGACATTAGCGCTAACCCCCCCCCCAAGTTATAAAAAAAGTGTTTAAAAAAAATGGTGGCCTGGGACCCCTTCATGTTAAAAAAAAACATTGGTGGCCAGCCCCCCTAATTACAAAAACATTTTGGTAGTCAGGGCCTCCCCTACAAGTTGAAAAAACATTGTGGTCAGGGCCCCCTCCAAGTTATAAAAAGCTTGTGGTAGTCTGAGCCCCCCTATAAGTTAAAAACAACATTGGTAGCCAGGGTCCCCCATAAAAGTTAAAAAAACATTGGTGGCCACACTGGCCAGGTGTTTAAAAAAGACCATTGGTTTCCTGCTTCCTCCTCATTGAAAGCAGATAGACGAGTTTTAGATTATTTACCTAAACCATATTGCCTGAATTCTTAATTCTAAACTAGATACTTTCCCTTTAAAGGGCTGACCCCCTCTCCACAGTGTTTATTAAAGGAACAGTAACACCGACAAATTAAAGCAGGAATGACAATATAATGTACTGTTGCCCTGCACTGGCGAAACTTCTTTGTTTGCTTTAGAAACACAACTATAGTTTAAATAAACAAGCTGCCTTTGCAAGCAGCCTATTTATATAAACTATAATAATGGTTATGAAGCAAACATGCCAGTTGTACCAGTGCAGCACAACAGTACATTACGTTTTTGTTACTTTAAAACACTTTTATTTTTTGGTGTTACTGTTCCTTTAATTTGTTTTCTTTCCTTTTTTCTCCAAAGAGGAACAGATTGAATAAAGTAAATATCTCACTGAAAAGTAGTAACTCTCGCTGTCTGCTTGCAAATGCACCGAGTTTGTCAGGTAAGATGGTAGAGGAGTTGATTGAATACACAGAAAGTTATTGTTGCTACTGAGACCTGGTGGGAAGAAACATGTGACTGGGATGCCTCACTTTTTTTTAGGAGGGACAGAGGGTTAAAAAAGGTGGAGGCGGTTGTCTATGTAAAGCCAGACTTAGACCATGCACTAAAGAAATCACTAAGGTTGGCACTAAGGGGTGTGTGTGGAAGCTTTATGGGTAGATATTTCAACGAGACATGAGATCATTAAGAAACTTAGCATTGGTGTAAACTACAAACGGACCAGTATAAGTCAAAGGAGTGAAGGCCAGCTGTAGAGAGTAATGGAGTAGCAATCACAGAAAGCAAGCAGGTTGTATATGCTAAATGGACTTTTTATTTCAGCTAGTTAAGGAACCTACTAGGAAAGTTGGTCTTTTGGATTTGGTAATAACTGATAACACCAAACTTTTCTCTAGCATTTGCGTGGGTGAGCATTTAGAGAACAGTGATCATAACATAGTCTCCTTACACATTATTTTACAGAAAAAACTGTATAAGGGAGTAACTAGAACTTTGGCTGCATCTTTGTAATGTATTGACTGGGAACGACCTTTTGCAGGGTTTAACATAAGATAATGGAATGTCTTTAGAATGCTGCTTAAGAAATATTCATCTTAGTATATCCACTTTGTAAGCAAGGAAAGACATGGCAAAGTAAAACCTTTATTGTTTAATAGAAATGTATAATACTATGGGGCCGAATATCACTAAGGGTCGAATATCGAGGGTTAATTAACCCTCAATATTCGACTAGGAACTAAAATCCTTCGACTTCGAATATCGAAGTCGAAGGATTTAGCGCAGATAGTTTGATCGAACGATCAAAGGATAATTCCTTCGATCGAACGATTAAATCCTTCGACTTCGAACGATTCGAAGGATTTAAATCCAACGATCGAAGGAATATCCTTCGATCAAAAAAAGTTAGCCAAGCCTATGGGGACCTTCCCCATAGGCTAACACTGACTTCGGTAGCTTTTAGATGGCGAACTAGGGGGTTGAAGTTTTTTTTAAAGAGACAGTACTTCGACTATCGAATGGTCGAATAGTCGAACGATTTTTACTTCGAATCCTTCGATAGTCGTAGTCGAAGGTCGAAGTAGCCCATTCGATGGTCGAAGTAGCCCAAAAAAAACTTCCAAATTCGAAGTTTTTTAACTTCGAATCCTTCACTCGAAGTTAGTGAATCGCCCCCTAAGTGTTTATGCCTTCATGGTTTTATGTATAATTGATCTGAAATAGTATCAATCAGAGGGTTACTGATTAAATTAAGGAATTGACCTGGAAAATAATGTTTGTGCTTGGATAAAGAACTGGCTGATTACTGGCTGAGATTACAAAAAAAGTGGTGCTGAAATTAAAATTTTCCAATTGGATCGCTGTTAGTGTAGTACTTGAGGGGTCTGTCCTTGGTCCTTTGCTTTTTAATGTGTTTAATAATGACTTTGAGGTGAACATTGTACTCTCTATTTGCTGATACCAAATTGAACAAAACTATAAGTTCCATGCAAGATGTTGCCATTTTGCAGAGAGATTTGACTAAATTGGAGAACTGGGCAGCAAACTAGAAAATTATGGTCAGCGTTGATAAGTGTGGCATTTACTTGATGGCTGAAAGCATAACTGTGCCTCTTTATAGATCCACGGAAAGACCTCACCTTGAGTGTGCAATGCTTTAGTCCTTAAGAAGGTTATTAATGAGCTAGATAGAGTGCAGAAACTCTAGACTGTTATAAAATGAAAGGAAAATGTTAGCTATGATGAAAGACTGCCAAGGTTTGGATTGTTTTCTCTGGCAAAAAGGTGCTTGTGAGGGAACATAATTACTCTTTATAAGTACATTAGAGGACAATATAGACAGGGATATTTTTTTTTACCATGAAATCAATTAATGAACCAGACGCCACCCATTAGACTTGAGGAATGGAAATTTCATTTTATAAGTGAAGGTGATTTTTTGCGGAGAGAGCAGTAAACACCCTGCTGGATGATGTTATTATGGTAGACTCTATAAATGCCTTGAAGAGTGGCTTGGTAATTTCTAAAACAAGCATATCATTCAAGGCTATAGTGATCTTAAGATCAACAGTTAGGGGCAGATTTATCAAAGGTCAAGGTGAATTTTCGAATTGAAAAAATTTGAATTTTGAGCTATTTTTGTGTACTTCGACTAGGGAATAGTCCAAATTCGATTCGAATTTCCAAAAAATCCGAAAATGTGAAAATCGAAATTTATCATGTACTGGTTCTTTAAAAATTCGACTTCGACCATTCACCATCTAAAACCTGCCGGATTGCTGTTTTAGCCTATGGGGGACCTTTTGGAACCTATTTGGAGTAAATTGGTGGACTTTGAAAAATATAAGTTTTTTTTGGGGAAAAAACTTTGAATCAAATTCGATCGAATGCGATATTCCTTTGATTTGAATTTGGTCGAATAAGGACCTTTTTGATCGAAAACGGACCTATTCGACCCAAAAAAAAAACTTTGACTTAATTTCATTGGTCTTTTTTAATTGGAATTTTGAAGTTTTTTCAATTCGAAATTCGACCCTTGATAAATATGCCCCAAAGTGTAGTATAGGTATATATATATATATATAGTTGAGTGTTTAGGTCTTTATATGCATGTAGTTATACTTATGTCAAACCAATTTAACCATGCAACTATGAATGTAAAGCAAGATCCTTTATTCTTTTCACTTTTCAGGCATAAACCTCTCCAAATTAATTCTCAAAAATGCTGTAAATGTAATTGATCTTGCTACGTGTACTTTCAGATACTTGCACTGATTTTGATTACAGAGTAAGAATCAAACTGTAAAAAGCAAGACAGGACTGCTCTTTTGTGTCACAAAGGATACAAAGTGCCAAGAAATACATTAGGCATCACATGTGTAAAAAGTGAAATTGTTGTTTCCAGAAATGGTGTATTTTCCCCCAAATCTACTTTACACACTGTTACACATTCAGAGATAATTAATTTAACTCTTGACAAGACTATTCCTGTAAATTTCACACAGATAAGCAATCAAGCACATTGCAAGAGCCTGGTATTCTATTTTCTGTCATTGTAGGAGCAAACTGACTCAGCTGCTTGGTTTTCATATATATATTATATTAAATGACTATAATACCAACTAAACTTGTCAGGCTAAATAAAGAATCCATTTAGTCATATTTTTACTGTAGATGACATAATGAGCTTGATTCAGATCAATGCGATTGTGTGATAAGAGCAACTTTTCATGTGTTCTGTACAGGATCGGACTGGCCCGGCGGGAAATCGGGAAAAAACCCAGTGTGCCCCCACCCTCATGGGCGCCCGCCAGGCCAGACTTCGTCTCCTGATATTCAGGATGAAAAAAAAAAAAGTTTTTTTGTCGCTGCTCAGCGCCACCTGCGCATGCGAGCAGAGTGACGCTGGTTGCGCATGGAGCAGTTCTGCATCAGAGTAGGGGAGCGGAGGGGGGCCCTAGACAGCAGCCACGGTGGGCACCGCCCCCCCAGTCCGACCCTGGTTCAGTATGCAATTCATTGTGCTTAACACTAATCGCATTTACCAAAATACCTTTCTGTTTCCTATGTTTTTACTACCTAATGGCCCAATGAAATTAGCAATTCAATGCAAGCCGAAAACCTTTTATCGCATGAAGTTTTTTGCGATAACTTCTGCTTTCCCTTAATCCAATTTGAACTGGTGAAAATGCTCTTTCTCCTATTGCTAAAGCCTTATCACCCTCTTTCAGTCTTCTATCATACAAGTTTTTTAAATGCACTTACAGCTAGCTCGGTATTTGGAACGGCTATCCATGTGAAAATTTCCTGTCTGGATTTCCAAATAAGGAAATCAGGGCAGGACATTTAAAATAATGACATGACAATCAGCCAATCGATGATCGCCACATCATCAGTCCCATCCCTGGCATCACCGGTCCTGTCCCACCTCCATCATCCGCCTGCCCCCAGCCTGTTTTCTGGCCCCAAAAAAGGTGGCAACCCTAGCTACACCAATGCATATTTCATTAACAAAAGTACATTCAACTATTCTATTGTTTTTAAAAAATGTATTTGATTCAAAATATATCACTTAATTGTCTTATTTTTATTTCTTACATTTTCATATCGATATCGACCTATGAGCCAGTGTCTCATAGATCTCTAACAAGGTAATGTAATAAAAGTCGCAAAGAGCAAAACAATTCGCACCAATAAGACTAAAAACCCACATCTCGCAATGTAAAATTGTTCCTTAAACTGTTATTGCATTGCGAATTTTAATTGAGCATTGCGAATTTTAATTGCGCACTCATAAGAAGTGCTTGAAGGTGTCGTAATCTTTTGGAGCAAACATAACGACTTTTTCAGTAAGAAGTTTTATTGCATTGACTGCGCATTGGCGCAAACTATAAAATTCGCAAACGGTCGGAAGTGGTCGCTAAACAGTTTCTGGGCTCGCAAAAGCTATATTAAATTCGCACAAAGCAAAATTTGTTCGCGCAAAGGCATAACTTTTCGCATTGCGAATAGTTTTTCCCTTAGCGATTTTTATTACATTCCCCCGTAAGAGTTCATCAAAAATGTTATTGATCCTCTGGCACCTACAAATAGAGCAGTTTTGGCCTTCACTCAGAAGGTCTTGTCAGTGGCATGTCTCAATCCACTTTCTCTCGGTCACTGACTCAAGTTCTACAAGCTCTTAAAAATAGATGTCATTTATTTATCTATTTTCCCAACACCAGACAGAAGTGGCTGAAAATGAAAAGGGACTTTTATAACTAAGGAGGTCTGCCTAATGCCATGGGTGCAATAATTGTACTTATGTGGCTTTATTGCCTCCTCGTGGTCAGGAGCAATCAATACTCAAATCATTTGTGGTGCAAATATGTAAATGTTTTTGCCGCCTTCCCTGGAAGCACGCACAATTTTTATATTCTGCACTATACATGAGTCTACAGACATTTGTAATCTGGTCAATAAAGTGGTGATTGGCTTGTAGGTAAGTATTGTTTCAACTTTCCATGAAATACTAAATATGTTGGCATTGTTTAATCATGTCAATCATCTTAGAGCTCTTATTACTTAGTAATGTTGTTTAAAGAGTGGCAACTAGTGGTGAGTGAATCTGTCCCGTTTTGCTTTGCCAAAAAATTTGGAAAAATTAATGAAACACATTGAAGTCAAAGGGCATCAACATTTTTTTTTCACTCCAAATGCATTAGTCACTGGGTGTTTTTCTTATGGCGACTTTTGTTGTCTCAGTGACTTTTTTGTCCATATGCATTAAAGTCAATGGGCGGTTTTTCTTATGGCGACTTTTTTGTCTCTCCGACAATTTTGTCTTGGCAACTTTTTTTTTTTTGTCGCAGTTTTGCAAAAATTTGCAGATGGCGAAATGCAGAAATTTGTTGCAAATCCATGCTTTCCGAAAGAAAATTCGCTCATCACTAGTGGCAAACAATTGTTACTTAACATAAACAATTACAAGTCATTCTATGTCAAAATCTATCCTTAGTATGTAGTCCTTTTGTCTATATGATCTTTGTGAGATGTGTTACTACTAAACACTCATGCCAGGCCTGTTAGCAAAAGGATGAAACATGAATCTCTCAAAAGGTGTCCATTAGGAGCAAATTAGTTGATACTCTAACCTTTTTATGTTAAAGTAATTAGCTAGATGTTTTAACTCAAAGCTTTTTCTCTTCACTCCAATTCCCCACCCCCACCATAAGCAAAAACTAAAATACAATTGTAAACAGAATTAAAGTTGCCAAAATAGAAATATAAAGTATAACATTTTTACAAAGATTCATCTATGTAGATATAAGCTTATTTCCAATCTTTTTCAGAAGATGCTGGTTATAGTGTCGACCCTGGCTGCTTATTCCAATCGGTAATTCAGCCACATCTGGTGAACAAAAGTACAATGCAGCTCATCAAAGGGCAAGATAAGTCATTGAGTGTGCATTTGGCTTACTCAAGATACACTTCCACTGTTTGGACCATTCAGGGGGTGTTCTGCAGTATTCTCCTAGTAAAGTGTGTGATATGATTTTAACAGCCTGCAGTGATGGGCGAATTTGTCCCGTTCACGAAATGGGTGAAAAATTTGTGAAACATGGATTTTGACGCTGGAGAAAATTTGCCGGCATCAAAATTGGCGCCGGCCTCAAAAAAACTTTGATGCTGGCTAATTTTCGCTGCAAATTCGTGAATTTATTTGATGCGGCAAAATGTGGAAATTTGCCGCAAATTCGTGCCTGGCAAATAAATTCTCCCATCACTAACAGCCTGCATTTTGCATAATATTGCAGTGGAAAATCAGCTATTGGGGGATCTACAATTACCTATCTTACCTTATCTTCAATGATGGCATGGTGATAATGCTTAGCTTAATTTTTGGTTAATTGCCCACATTTTTGTATTGCATTATAGCTACTGCTGTTTTTCTTTATAACACCTATCTAGCTGTTACAGCATGTGATCCCAGCAAGCAGCAGAGGTTTTTAATGGCAGACTGGAATAGTCTTAGAAATAGAAACAAATATTACCAATTTAGAAACATAAACAAATCTAACCTGACACACAAAATTGTGTGATAGTAGGATTAATCACCAGTCGTGGAAACATGAGTTTATGTTGAATTAATCATTACATATTTTTCATTAAACAGGGTGATTTAACCCTTTAAAGGCATAAGTGGCCAGTAAATGGTTGTAAATAAAAAGTATGTTTGTTTGGATTGTTGGAGATGATGGATGTTACAATTATGATGTTAAATGTGGGTTATTTTGGCATTAAACCTCATTTTGAAAAACCAAAAACACATAAGAAAAGGTGAATATTTGCCAAAAAATGAAAGATAGATGATCAGTTTGAATGGCTGGCGGGGGTAATTTTCAGCTGGTGTGGTATACACTCTAATATGATACAGAGCATATGGTTTAGAGTGGAAGTTTACATTTTGAAAAGCTCTTCAATAAAATGTGAGGCTGAAGTTGTTTTTGTACACAGTGAAGTTAACATGGTTGTGTTGTGGGTTGTCAGAATGCATATGGGTGTATGGTTTGCAAGCACAAACGTAGTTGGAATAGAGGATTTAAAGCACGCAAGCACCTGCAGCATGGAGGGCAAGGCAGTTCCATGAATTTTCCAGAACAGCAGGTCCTTTTTGAAGTGTTGCTTTGTCTGGGTGTGGTGTTTAAGTAATAATATTTAATTGGTTTTGATGAGCCAATAGAAGATATTGATAGAAAGCTTAAGCAACATGGAGCTTTAGAGAGTAACCGCATGAAAAAGTGAACTGATCAGAGTATATATAATATTTTATTTATTTTTATAGAACTACATTTTTGCTCAGATATCTACCATAGAAAGGTGTAAGTGAGTTAATTTAAGAATTTGGCAAGTTAACTGCAGGAGAAATTTCAATTTTGTCAATCAGCAGCATAACCATTTTCCATTTCACAATGTTATGTTATTAGAAGAAGATCACATTAAAATATAAGATGAATTAATGTTCTTGGCAGTTTGAATCGCAAACGAGAGAGCCTGCATTACTTGTATGATGAAATGCGTTTTCCTGCCAGGATCTGACAACTTACATTGATTTTTTCTTTTACAAAAAGAATGACAAAACTTGATTCGCTTAGGAGTGCAGAGCTTTACTCCTGGCAAATTTTATATACACAAAAAAGGCAGAGCTGAATTAATTTGAGATGAATGTTCGTAAATTTACGTTCATAAGGGTTAGCATGTAAACTCAAAAATATATTTTTATTATATCACTAAAAGGCACATTAATTGTTCTAATTTTCTGTAAATTATATATGTAGCTATTGCAATAAACTCCCACTCCTATCCTGCTCAAGTTTTTTATTTCCCAATTATTCTGTTTGAAATAATTGGGACTATGCAATATAAGCATGTATATATATATATATATGTGTATACTATATATATATATATATATATATATATATATATATATATATATATATATTTATGTACAGATCACTGTTAGAAAAAGAAACAATACACAAAATACAACATATTTTCAAATAAAATTTGTATGGTATGGAATCTGTTATTAGGAAACCAGTTATCCAGAAAGCTCCAAATTACAGAAAGGCAATCTCCCACAGACTCCATGTTATCTTAAAAATCCACATATTTTAAAAATATTTCCTTTTTTTCTGTAATAATAAAACTGTACCTTGTACTTGATTGAAACTAAAATATAATTAATCCTTAATGGAAGCATAATAAGCCTATTGGGTTTATTTAATGTTGTCATGATTTTCTAGTAGACTTAAGGTATGAAGATCTAAATTACAGAAATATCCCTTATTTGGAAAACCTCAGGTCCCAAGTATTCGGGATAACAATCAATAGTACAGGACACATCCACGTACATCAGGGACACAGGGAATCTTCAATGTAAACTATATGAGCTATTTCCTCACTATTTCCTCTCTAAAAATAACCTTGCAATCTGGTTTTAAGCAACAACACTCCACTGAACCTTCCCTAACCTGACTAACTAATGACCTTTTAACAGCTAAAGCTAACAACCATTTCTCACTACTAATACTGCTTGATCTCTCCGCTGCATTTGACACTGTGGATCACCATCTCCTCCTCCAGTCCCTCCATTTGCTTGGCCTTCGTGACACGGCCCTGTCCTTGTTCTCTTCTTACCTCACTAATTGTTCCTTCAGTGTCTCCTACAATAAAGTAACATCTTCTCCCCTACCTCTTTCTGTTGGGGTTCCTCAAGGCTCTGTCCTAGGCCCCTTATTATTCTCCCTCTATACTTCCTCTCTCTCTGCAAACTAATCAACTTGTATGGCTTACAATACCACCTCTATGCTGACCATACTCAGATCTCTTCTCTCCTGATCTCAACCCAGAACTCCTAACTCGAGTCTCCTCCGGCCTGTTCACTATCTCTACTTGGATGTCGCAATGTTACCTTAAATTAAACCTCTCTAAAATGGAAATGGATCTCTTTCCACCAACTAACACCCATAACATCCCGGAAGTATCTATCGTAGTTAGCAATTTCAAAACACCGCCCAGGCCTGGCACCTTGGGGTTATCCTAGATTCTGCCCTGTCCTTCACCCCTCATATCCAGTCACTTCTTAAATCATGTCACTTCCACCTAAGGAACATATACAAAATATTATCATTCAGCACCCAAAATGCCACCAAAATTCTTATTCACACTTGTCATATCATGTCTAGGCCTTCCCCTCCAGAGACTGTCACCTTTCCAGTCCACAATGAACACTGCCGTCAGGCTTATAAACCTAAGCAACCGCTCCACCTCTGCCATGCCACTCTGTCAATCCCTGCACTGGCTTCCTCTACCTTGCAGAATAATTCAAATGAATGACCCTGACATTCAAAGCACTTCATAACTCTGCCCCTCCATACATCTCTGAACTAATCTCTATATACTCAACCAAACCACTAACTATGCTTCTCTGCTGACCTGCTGCTCCACTCTTCTCTCATTACCTCCTCACATGCTTGCATCCAAGACTTTGCAAGGGCTGCACCACTCCCTGGAATTCTCTCCCACGGTCTGTCTGACTTTCTCCCAACCTTTCTACTTATCTATTAAAACACACTTATTTAGAGAAGCCTACCCTCACTTTGCTTATTTATCAAATGCAATGCCACATACAGTACCACATCTCTCACCCACTTAATTCTGATCTTGCCCACTCCCATACCTTGTGTCTTATTCCCTTCCCTTTAGATTGTAAGCCTTTTTGCTCAGGGCCTTCCTCACCTTTTGTAGCTGTATTGGTTGTGATGTAAGTATCTCTATATGTTTTACGTATGTAATTCATGTGATTTAGTTGTATAAACACATTTACTTTGCTACAGCTTCAGCATTGGGCAAAACCTTCATGGCCCGTGGCTGTCTCTTCTTCTTGGTCCGCCTGCCAATGAAAAATGAGTAGGTGGTGACGGTGGAGCATTTTCTATTAAAACCTTATTATGTTTAAGTATAATGTTATTACATAGAGAGTAAACTGTATTACTTACAAAAATATTGCCCTATATAGTGCCTGGGTTTTCAGGCCATAATATGATTGCAGTTATATCTTTTGACATTTGGGGGGTTATTTATTAAAGTCTGATTTTTTCTGGTTGGACTTTTAATGGGGAAAAAACACAATTTTTTCAAAGAAAAAAACTCATATTTTTTGAGATTTAGTAAAATCTGATGATGTTAAAAATCTGAATAAAAAAAGTACTCCCACACAGACCTGCCAAGTTTATGTAGATGTCAATGGCAGATGTCCCATTAATATCCTGATCTGTGCTGGGTTTTGTTCAATAATCCGAAGATTTTGTGGTTTTGGGCATCAAATACAAAAAAGTTTAAGTTTTTGGCAACAAATACGAAAAATTTGTATGAATCAGATCTTTCTGATTTGGAAGGTGAACAACCCCTTTAACAGTTATATATAATTTCAATTCAGTTGTTTTTAGATTGTTTCCCAGAAATAAAGACTTTTTTCAATTACTTTCCATTATTTATTTTTTACGTTTTTTTCAAAATCTAAGTTTAAAGGTGAATGTTCGTGTCTCTGGTGTTTGAGTCTGGGTCTGGCAGCTCAGTAATTCAGGGACAGACTCTAAACTGTGACAATTTTGCAACATTTAGTTGATACATTTCTCAGCAGTATCTCTGGAGTATTAGCAACAATTGTATCAATTCTAACAGCTGCCTGTAATGAAACCCAGGGATCCTGCTCAGCAGGGACAAAGATAAGAAATGTATCAACTAAATGTATCAATTCAGAAAAGTTTACAGTGTCGGAGAACCCCCCTCCCAGAGCTGCTTCAGAAGGAGAGACATTACACTTTACACTTCAATATTAGAAAAACCGTCACACATAGAAAATAGAAAGTCATTGGAAAAAGCCGTTATTTCTGGTGATCTATCTGAAACCAATTAGTTGTTTTAAGGTGAACAACCCCTTTAAAAATAAAATTTTAACAACACTGGGGAATATGGGGCACAATATATTGAGTGATGAAATTAAGTTCCTGATGACAATAATTGTATTTATTTAATTTTAAGACTATTAAGCTAAAAAGTAAAAAGATGCTACCCTACTAAAATTTAAAAATAGCCTAAAAAGCTATAAGATGCTTATAGACTTATGTTTTCATATTGACATAAAACTTTTCAGTGACTTTTAACTGTTACAAAAAATCAAAGAAAAAAGTTCCTGTGTTATATATGATTTGGTAACACAAGATAATGCCATGTTTTGATATAAAAAAATTCATTTTTAGCATGTTTTTATTTTTGCTCAGTAGTAAGTTTTGATGTAGTAGTTATGCTAGTAATTCTTTGCTGCATCACCATCTCAGTCTTTAACCTTCATATAAAAAAAGCACATGATCTTCATCCTTGGTGTAATTGCAGGTACAATACCGTGATTCCTATTTATAATTCATAAGGAATGGCTACAATTTAGTTGTCAGTGGTTAAACATTTGTTTGCACTACTGTAATCTTTGGTATTTTTATTGAAACAAGAACAGTAGGCTCTGTTCCCCTTATTTGGAACAATGTATTAAAATTTTAAGTTTTATTTAGGTTGTTGATTGAAAAGATTAGATCAATCATTTGCAGCATGGTATCAGATCAAATAAATCATCAGCTGATACTCATAAATTTGTCAGACTAAGCTGTTGATAAGAATAAATGCAGGAGAGCATGAGAGGATTTCTTCTCTTGCCCAGCTCATTTGTCCTTTAAGCCGAAGAGTTACAGGTAGTGATGGGCGAATTTATTCGCCAGACACAAATTTGCGGCGATCTTGCACGTTTTGCCACCAGCTAATAAATTTTCGAATTTGTCATGAAAATTTGCTAGTGCAAATTTGCTGAAATTTGCCGCCTCCGACGGTTCTGGCGAATCGTCGCCAGCGTCAAAATCGATGTTTTACAAATTTTTCGCCAGTTTCAGGAAATTTGCGAAATTCATGGTGAAGCAAAATGGGACAAAATCTTCATGCAACAGAAAATTAGTAACTTATGGTAAAAAAGTCAGGTGTTAAACTTCTTGAACATGGGACTAATGAATACATGGTTTTTCCTTTCACTAACCCACGCATTTGTGCACATGAAAACAATTCGCGAAACAGTGAAAAATTTGCCAAATGCCTTGTAGTCTATGCACGACAAAATCTTTGCACCCATTGGAGTCTATGGGCATTGCCAAAAAAATTGAACTGACAAGATGTATTGCATTTCTACTATCTAATAGATTATTATTGCCAAGATTAGGATTTTAGTTAAACTCTGTGTTAAACACATACATGTAATTATTTGGTACTTTATGCAAATAATGACTCAGACACTAGAGGGCAATAAAAGTGGGGGTTTGTTAATTTTCAAATTATAAACAATGAGGTCCATGATGTCTCCATCAAACAGTGGGGCAAATTCACTAAGCGCCGAAGCGCCTAACGCTAGCGTCAATTCACTAGCGTTGGGCATTTTCGTTACTTCGCAAATTCACTAACGAGCGCTGGCGTAAATTCGCTAGTGTTACTTCGCACCCTTACGCCTGGCGAATTTTCGCAACGGACGTAACTACGCAAATTCCCTAACGCGCGCAGTGTACTGAACGCTACCTTTTACGCTAGACTTCCTTCGCCACTTCATACCAGGCGAAGCGCAATAGAGTAGATAGGGATTGCTTCAAAAAAAGTTCAAATTTTTTCTAAGTCCCAAAAAACGCTGGCGTTTTTTCTATATTATGGGTGATAGGCTGAAAAAGATTGAAATTTTTTTGGGGCTCCCCTCCTTCCCCCCTACATTTCCTAACTCATGGCAACTTAACTATACAGTGGGCACATGTGTAGGGCAAAAAAAAAAATTTTATTTGATGTTTTGAAGGTTTCCCAGGCATTTGTAGTGATTCTACGTATTCCTCCATTGAAATTTGAATTTGGCGCCGTATGCAAATTAACCATCGCTAGCGTAGCTTTGCTTCGCTTAGTAAATCAACGCTAGCGCAACTTCGCAACCTTACGCTACCCCTGTGCGCAACTTCGGATTTTAGTGAATTTGCGGAGCGCTGGCGAAACTACGCCTGGCGAAGTGTGGCGAAGTGCGGCGAAGTGCGGAGAAGTGAGGCGAAGTTGCACCTGGCGCAACTACGAATCTTAGTGAATTTGCCCCAGTGTGTTTCTATACTGCTTTTTTTCTAGTTCTTCGCACTAATCACTTCTATCTATATATACATGTTACTAGACAGCATTGTATGGGGAGTTTCTCATCTATTTAAGTACATTTGGTAAGATTTTGTTAAGATGTGTAACCTTTTAAAAAAAATTATATATGGTTTCATATAAAATTAGGATTAGAAACATTGAACGTTTTACCATTATTTCCTACATTTACAATGCACAACAATTCCCCTCTGTAAAACTTTAGTCGAGTTAAAGATTGTTGTATACATTTAAGCCTTTTTTCCATTTATCTTTCATTGATGTCATATAGTCAGCCTATTTTTATCCAAGATGAATAGAAATGCCTCTGGCACAAATGATAATTCAGTAGATGCAGACGGTTTTCTCACGCATTGTTGAGAGCTCGGGGAAATTAACATTTTGCTGTGGTTCGAATTACAGAAATACATTTTAGGTGGGTTAGGTTCCTAAAAGATAGGTTAAACATAAGTAGCAATTTCACTGCCATTTCCATTCATCTAGTTTTACGTTTATGAACACAGTTTTGCTGAATGAGTTTTAAGAGACTATGAAAAATTGTCAAAAAACGTTTCACTCTATTTCCTACAACATGATATGGCACAGAAAGGAGTTCAACCGAAGTTTTACAGCCCAATACCCACTATTCTCACTCTCCTGCAATGGTGAGCTGGAGCAAAAACTTTTTAAAGGAATCGAAAAATATACGTTTCCGGCAGGGTAAGCTCCCCACCTGCATGATATATTGTATGTGTATGGTCATTTAAAAAGTTTTTGCTGCAGAAAGAATTTCACCCATTCTTACAGATCTAAACACTGTGCAGATTATTTGTCAGTATTTTGCCATGACAATTAAATAAATGAAATATCAAAACTAAAAATTTACATTCAAAGTGAACAGTAGTAAATTTAACAGGAATTGGATTCAAAGAAGAAAACAAAAAGTCTGTGCTTCTTTAATTTGCAAATTGCAAACTACCCATAATGTGTGTTACTTTATTTCTTGCTCGCCCAATGATAAATTGAATTTAAAACCCTGCAGTGCTTTGAGGCTTTATTCAAAAGATAAAATCTATAGCAGTAGGTCTTTTCAGGGCAACAGTAAATTATCAGGTCTTTCTGTTTTAAAGATTATCATACCAAGTGACAAAGCAATGTAAGACTTGCAATTTAGCAGCAACTTGAAAACCCCCATGTTGAAGATCTCTACACCGTGAGATGCAATCTCCTAGTCTAATGTGAAATTAAAAGCTGCAATCTAAAAATTACTGTTAGCTCCATTTTTATCTACTGGTGTTCACACTACAGGATAGTGAATGGAACAATAGAGCAAGAGTAAAGTTTCAGTGCACAATACATTTTATTACATTGAAAACTGGCGAAAAATGTTGCTCAACTTGAGTGGCGGTTTAAAACCCAAATAATAACCAATGACTTTGCGCAACAAAAATTTAACAAAGAAAACAGAACAGAATAAAACACGTAGACATAGTAGGGCATTACTAATCATACAAATGTTCCTATTTCAAGTCAGAGTGGAGGTGACATTGAATAAAAAGACCAAATCGAAGAACACAGTAGGTTTTGTGGTTAAAAGCAAACTTTGAACAACATGATTTATTTTCCGAGAGAAAATACAATGTAGGTAACTTTTGGTAAATTACGGAATTTCACCTAATTGAATGAAGCCCATAAAAAAAGCAATCTAAACATGCAAGCAATTCCTGTGCAGAAGGAATGTCACGGATGATTGGCAAGGAGTTCTCCTGTACATGATCTTTCTAGCTAATGGAGCACCATTTTGCAGCAGTTATAATTGTAGTAAAGTGAATTACCAATTCAGTTTTGTGACTGATTCCCATATTGAGTTGTGCTGGCTTTATACTGTGCTTTTTTTTTATTTCAGTCTAAAATAGATTAAAATGTGCAGACATGGGGCACAGCAATAACTTTTTTTTTTTCAAACTCTCGTTCCTCTAAACAATTTGTAAAACACCACAGTTCTGAAACACAACAACATCTATCTATCTATCTATCATCTATCTATCTATTAGTGATGGGCGAATAAATTTGTGGCAAATTTCCACATTTCGCCGCTGGTGAAAAAATTTGCAAAACTCCTGCAAAAAATGCGCCAGTGTCAAATATGCGCGTCAACACTATTCGGATGCCCATTGACTTCAACGCCTCCGTCAAAACTGATGCAGGCGTCAATTTTCGAGTTTCACAAATTTTTCACAGTTTTCTTGAAATTCACAGGAAATTCGCAAATTTTTTAGGTGACCGAAATGGGAGAAATTAGCCCATCACTAATATCTATCTCTCTTTCATCTATCATTATGCAGAACACATTTCTTTGCATAAAGATTAAGAAACTCGTGCAATTTGTTTTGCAAAAGTTGCAAAGGCCATGTAAAAGAACAATCAAATGGTGAAGGCAAATTACATTTGTTGTGTTAAGATTATAGTCTAGATTTTATTGTCGGTTGATTAGATCAATAATACCGTGGCATAAACCAGGCCCCTAGGCCGGCTCTTCTCTCCCCTGCTCCCTTCCCTTCTCCTCCCAGTCCCCTCCCCTTCCCCAGCTCCTACCCCTCCCCAATTCCTCCCCTTCCCCATTCCCCCCCTTCCCCATCCCCTTCCTTTATGTGCACTCGTGCGCACATGTAGAATGCACGTGCATAGAACTGGTCAGGCACTGGAGAAACGCCAGTCTCCCATGTGGTGGCCACATGCCGCCCCTCAAATTCTGCTGCCCAAGGCAGAAAACCTTCTACGTGGTAGATGAACCTTTTGGCATTCTGGTGTGATTGTACAAACAAAATCATGTTTGCCCTTTAACTTAATGAATGAGCCTTATGCTGATCAAACAGAAGCACCTTTTTTGTACATTCATATATCACCAGTAGCGGTGTGAGAATTTAGTTGGTGTTGTTTCCCTGAAATTTTCTTGAAACAGTGAAAATTCAGAACACAATATAAAGTCAATGGGCGTTTTTTCACTTCCACTTTTTCCAGGCCCCGCAACTTTTTTTTTGTAAAATACAGGCGTTTTTTTTGCAGCAAAACCTATTGAAAAATTTTGCCCATCACTAATCACCAGTTTTCTCTCTGTGCAAAAATAGTCGCCTGCTTTTGTAAAATGCCTAAAAGAAAGATGTCCCAAAAATCATGTGGTAACCATACAGATCAGTGGACATTAAATATGGTTTAGTTTAGTGGTAGTAAAATTAGCTCATTTTAGCATAAGAAATGTAATTTTCTTTGCTGCTATATGCTATAAAATGATATGTGTTATAAAAGCTATAAAAATCTAAATATGTGCAAATATTTAGTTAAATAACCAAACTGAATTTTTGGAAAACTGAACTCTCCCATCTGCATGGTATCCTGAAATCTGCTTTAAATAACTTTCACTTCATTTTCAAAATATAGATTTTGTTTATTTTATACTATGACCTTAGATGCTTAGCAAATGATATTCTCCATTAGCAACCGATATTGGAAACACCATCTTCCATAATTGTATTAAAATTATAAAACACATTTTCCTCCATTACTGGAATGATGCAAATTGATGCTTGCGGTCACTGTCATGACCTGTATGAATAATGAAAGTTTCAACATCAATAAAATAATGTGGAGTTCTCATCACAAAGCAGATTTCTTACACAAGCTATATCATATATTTACTAGTGAGAGGATTAAAAAAAAGTTTTTGTCACCAAGTATACGACTGCTAGTCGATACATCACTAACATAGTGAGAAAACATTGGCACCATATTCAAACTGATGCCATAATTGGCCATTTGTGTCAAGAACCTCCCATGTTAGCTTATAAAAGAGGAAGGAATCTTAGGGACATGCTAGTTAACGCGTATAACAAAGCACATTATTCCACTCCTCATTTTTTACAGAATCCACAACCTGGCAATTATAAGTGTTACAATTGTTCCATTTGCAACAGTATGATTCAGGGCACTTTGTTTGCCCACTCGAGAACTTTACAAAGATTTCCAATCAAACATAGGATTACTTGCCAATCAACATATGTGGTATATGTATTGGTCTGTCCATGTGGCCTGTATTATGTAGGCAAGACAATACAAAAGATAAAAGACAGATTTATTAAACATAAAAGTGTGATCAGATTAGAGAAAGAATCTACACCTTTAGTTCAACATTGCAGGGAACATAATCATAATGTATCTTCGTTACTTGTTATGGGCATTGATCAGATTACTCATTCAACCGGAGGGTTGGATAAAAACACTCTGCTACTATGCAGGGAAGCAGAGTGGATTTTTCGGTTAAATACTGTGACTCCCCCTGGTTTGAACGATTTATTGAATTTATCCTGTTTTTTACAGAGTAGATAATTATTTTATCTGGGTCCTTGCTCGGCTTCTACATACTTGGAATCACCTCTTCAAATTTTGGGTCTTCAAACTATGGGACTTCTTGGGTTAGGTATGTCTGTTCTTCTGATCAGTACACAGATTTCTGGATTGTGTCTTTGAGACACATGTGTTGCATAATTGTGGGGTTTGATTTAGATTGTGGTTAGTTTGTCTGATATATAGAAATATATGTGTTTTTGATTTGTTTTGGTGATGATAATTTTTTGTTCATTTTATTTCTATTTAATTTTTTTATTTATTTTTGTCCTTTTTCTTTCAGAATAACATGTTGGACATACAGGATCATTCATACAAGTTTTTTGTTTAATCAGTGGTTGTCCCACTTTCTCATTTTTTCGGCACAGATTATGTTTTAATCCCCTGATATGGTCATTTGTAATGTTGCAGGACGAAGGGCATACATTGCGCATGCGCCAAACCTGTATGGAACGCTAGTGCGTTCCACTGGCTAATAGTAACAATGGTTCTTGCTTTGCGCATGCGCCAAATTTGAATGGAACGCAAGTGCGTTCCACTAAGACGCATACTTCCTGTCATCAGCCTATACTAGGCGGAAATGACGTCACACGCCGAAAAACATGCGATTTTGGGACAGATATGAGTTTTAAAAGGTATTTAAACTGTCAACTGCTTACAATCGTTCTGCCTTTTTATACTTTTTTGTAATTGTATAATATTTGGCCCCTGATGAAGACCACTCATGTGGTCGAAACACGTAGGGCGACCTACTAATTATGTAAGTAAGTGTCTAATAAAATTATTTTTGTATCTTTAAGAGTGTGCAATCCTTAATTTTTTGAGCTGGTTTCTGTTTATGACACAGGCTGTTTCTAGATGCCTGCCACGAGGGAGCCAGTACCTAACCGGAGGGAAAGGTATCTTGGGCTTCTATTGCTACTGGACCTATTGTGCTCTTTTGGGAAAGGCACTGAGACTCTTTGTCTGCCAAAGGAGTTGCGGGATTTTGCCTGGCATGGAGGGCCCAAAAATGGACTGCCATATGTTCCTATGGGAGTGGGTTATATTTGATAAATAAAGTGTGTGTTTTATGTTATTACTGGGCCATCAGAAGGTGCATTCCCAGATCCCATTAGGTGGAGGCACTGCCAGAGAAAAAAATTCCCAGTACCCTTTCACCTAGCAAAGGGGCCTGTAAGTCAGTAAATATTATGATGTACCACTTTGGCACCAGAAGGGTGGCCAAAAATGGGTTACACTGTATTCAATTGCAATAACATTTATAAATAACTGGAAAATCACTGAAAATTTTTAATATATATTGCAAAGTTGCTAAGAGTTGCATTTTTATTCATTACTTATATGCTAATCACTTGTATTGTAACTGTACTTTATATTTATCTGTATTGTATTTTTGTACTTATTTGTATTTACTATTTCCATGACCCCCTGTTTGTTCTACTAATTTATTAGTGCTTTGCTCTCAAGTAGTGATGGGCGAATTTGCTCATTGTTTCGTTTTTGACACCGGCATCCATTCTTTTTTGACGCTGGCGAATTTTCGTGCCATTTCGCGAATTTATTCGCCAGCAGTGAATCATGCAAATTCGCAGCGAATTTGCGTCTTCTCAATAAATTCGCCCATCACTACTCTCAAGGAGTGCTATACAAATAAGAATACATAGATACATACTAGTGATGTGTGGGCCAGTCCGATACCCGTGGGACCTGTGGGTTCAGTCCGACCTTGCACCCCCCTTTCCAGGTCACGGGCGGGTGTAGGTGGAGCTCTTCTGACTGCTCTCCCCGCAACCTTACAAATGCCAGCTTCCGACTTCCGACTTTTATAGACACGTGTCCAAACCCTTTTCTGACATCAACAGTTGGGGCGGGTCGGCGCTGGTCTATAAAAGGAACCTGGAATTTGGGCTCGGGTGGGTGCGGGTGGAGGGAGGGCGGGTGTCAGACGACCCGCACTAATACACACATTTCAGTTTTGCAGATGAGATTCCCTTTAACTCCTGAGGATGACAGAATGCATTATTCACAGAATTGCCGAGAACTTTAATTGTCTGCTAAAAATTATTTTAACAGAAGCATGAAAAAATGGAAGATCAGAAAAAAGATAAAGTAATGGCACTCAGAATAACGTACCCTGGCCGGGTGTGTTTTCTGAGAAAGGAAATTGACAGGCCTGAGTAGTATGTGAGAGACTAGGATCAACAATGTGGCAATGCCGCCCAGACACAATACTGATATTGATTTCATGATTTACTTATATCTTTATCTTACATTTACCTTATGGTGTAAGAAAAGACATAATTAGAAGGATTATTAATTCCCATATTTTATTTGCACGTTGTGGAAGGGTTTAGTCAACTATTAAAGCCTGTAAATCTGACGGAATCAAGATATCTCAATAATGGCAGGTATAGAACTATCTGGAAGAAAAGAGTAGAGTGCCCCATCCAGTTTTACTAATAAAAAATAAATGGACCACAGAGAGAATAAGATCTAGCTATTTAAGTGATTCACGGCTGAAGTGACTGGCCATTGCAATACTGATTCCTGTCACACTGTAAGAAAATTAATTTTCTTATCAAAGGGTGCTTTACAGACAATAAAAAGAAAGCTAAAGAGCATGGATCTCCCGATATACTGATACAACTAGAAATGGCTCATAGTAAATTTAAACATAATTCATAAAACGACTTTGCAGCTCAATGACTATGCCTTTATACTCAGTCCCTATGTTGTAGACTTCCTCAGTTAATAGAAGGAAGATTAATGCCTAATCTTTGAATAGAGAGAAGCAGTTGTCAGCAAGAAATAGAAGCATATTTTCATGTCTTACATAAATACTCATTTATTGTTGTACAACCTGGAATTAAAATTGATTTACCATTTGATTTACACAAATTATTTGGACAATTTGAAAGTGCAAAATATGTTTTGTTGTGAGAAAAGTTAAATAACAACAAAAGCCCCCAAGCATTTGTTGGTTGCATAATTATTTATCCCTTCTGCTATTTCTTGAACCGATTATGTCTACTGGATGGCACTAGTACACTTCAATTAGATTAAAATCAGAACATCTTCGGAACAATGCAGTGTATTCACCTTGTTGTTCTTCAGTCATGACAGTGTAATAATAAAGTCTTATGTTTCGGATAATTGTCCTGCTGATGAACTTCCAACATTCAGTTTTATTGAAACATAGAAACAGAATTCTCACTGTATTCTGCACCACCCATTCTTGCTTCTGTTTTAACAAGAAGCCCAGATCTTATTAATGAAAAGCAGCATGACATTACTTTAAAGGGGACCTGTCACCCTAAGAAATAATCCCAATTACTTTTCTATCATGTTAGTTGAGCAAAATAAACTTTACTTACACTATATTTATTATTTAAATTGTATCTCCTTCAGTCTTGGAATTACACAATCACAGCAAGCAGGCTGGAGCCATTTTGTGGACACTGTTATTAAGACCAATTGTGTATCACCCCAGAATCTTGTGTATGCACCAGAATGGGGGACCTAATGCCCAGGCACAGTGCCCTAAATAATTATAGCGCCTGAGGAGGGAAGGGGAAATGTGAGGAGAGCAGTGACATGTAGAAAGTGCTGAATGGAAAGTGAAAGTAATTGACTGCCCCACCTCTATGCTACAGGCATTGAGGCGGGGCAGATAATATTTGATTGACATCTCAGATATTTAAGAACCTTTATAACAGGTATGGATGTTTTAATTATAAAAATAATTGTGTTGTATGCCTAATTTGCAAAGGACATTCATTATGCAGCTTTTTATGTGTAGGTGACAGGCCCACTTTAAATGAGCTCATGAGTACTCTGGGCATTACATATATCCAACATGTATCAACATGTATCTTCTCTTGCCTGTTATACACATAAAATGGATACAGAGTAATTCATCTAATTTAAATATATTTTAACTCTAGTTTTATACATTTAAAGGAATTGTACAGTGTAAAATTAAAAACTGGGTAAATAAATAGGCTGTGCAAAATAAAAAAAATTCTAATATAGTTAGTTAGCCAAAAATGTAATGTATAAAGGCTGGAGTGATTTGATGTATAACATGTCAGTCAGGACTCTACTTCCTGCTTTTCAGCTCTCTTGGTTTACACTGACTGGTTACCCTGGCTACCAGGCAGTAACCAATCAGAGACTTGAGGGGGGGCCACATGGGTCATATCTGTTGCTTTTGAATCTGAGCTGAATGCTGAGGATCAATTACAAACTCACTGAACAGAAATGTACCATGTGGCCCCCCTTCAAGTCACTGACTAGCTCAGAGTTATAGAGCTGAAAAGCAGGAAGTTGGATTCTGGCTGTTTTATTAGACATCTGTTCACTCCAGTCTTTATACATTACATTTTTGCCTAACTAACTATATTAGAAACATTTTTTATTTTGCACAGCCTATTTACCCAGTTTTTATTTTCACACTGAAATGTTCCTTTAAAGGTGGTATTTAAACAAGGGTCCTATACAAGATTCTATTCCTATCTTCAGGGTACATGTTTAGAATATTGAGTTTAGTGCAGACCCAGTAGAAATGTAAAAGCTGATAAATTTCAATGGGTATTGACTCTAATAACTGTATTTACAGTATTTTCCCCCAGTTTATTAAAACATTCACATTCTGTTGAACCTTTTTTCTTAAAATAATAAGGTAGTGCTCAAGGAAAAAAAATAAACGTGTGTAGTCAGCATTTCCCTTTGTGCATACAGTATAAACCACACTGACTTTGTCTAATTTCATAGGAACTAACTAAAGCTCTTTAACCTGGGTCTCACAACTAATCAGTGGTGTCAGAAATTAAGTTACAAATTCCACAAATATGATAGTAAATATTCAAAAGGCAGAAAACCCAGAATTTGATGTGAGGTATATTTTATTTTTTTAATCTTGTGTAAAATGTGGCTCTATTGGAAATTAAAGTATTAAAATATTTATGCAAACAACATTTTCCCCATAAAATTATTCCTAATACAAAACAGAGCACAGAGGATTGTTATTCAATAATATTAGAGGATTAGTCAGGGGTCTGAATAATTTTGCAAGACACAGTATAGGGTAAATCAAGGGAGGTTAAAAACTGGAATACAGAATATCATAAAGTGAAGTTTAAATAAGGATTTTAAGATGTGTTATGTATATTCCCATTTTATGATGATTTAATAAGAGAATGAAAAAAAGGTGTAACTAAAGTTATTTGAAGGTTTATTTCTATTGAACACAAAGCAACTTTTTAACAGTTAAGTTCTGTAAATGAACAAATGGTGTTTACATAAACAAATTGTTATATCTAAATAAAGTTAATTCAAATTTTGGATATATAAACAGGTTGGTGAGCCAGCCAGATCCTTAAAATATTTTAAATCGAAAAAGCTGAATGGGAAATGTGTAGCTATTTGTGTGGGAGATATGGTTTTCTGTTTAACAAAGTGTTATCTAATAAAGAGAAGATTACACCATCAAACAAGGGTTAAGCATGAATAACATACTGTACGGTCTGGAAACCAAATGCGGTTATTCTAAGAAGCTTATTTGGGGCAAGACACTATGGAGCAGATTCCCTAAAGGGCGAAGTGGCTAACGCTAGCGTTAATTCGCCAGCATGACGTCATTTTGGTACTTCGCCAATTCCCTAACGGGTGCAGGCAAGCCCCAAAAAACGGTGTTGTTTTTTCCTTTTTTCAGGGTGATAGGCTTCCCCCTTACATTTCCTAACATATGGCACATAAACTATACACTGGGCTCATGTGTAAGGCAATATAACAACTCTATTTTCTTTTATTAAGGTTCCCTGAGCTTGTGTAATGTAATGTATTTGCTGAAACATATACATCCATTCAACTTCCCGCCGTTTGCAAATTAGCCAACGCTTGCACAACTTTGCTCTGCTTGCTGAATTAACAGTAGCGCCAGCGTTCAGCACCCTGGACGTAACTTTGCATTTTAGGGAATTAGCATTGTCTGGTTGAAATTACTCCTGGCGAAGTGTTGCGGTGGTTTAAGCGGATGATAGTGAATTAGCCAGTGTCGGATTGGGGGGCCTGAGGCCCACCAGGGCTGCTACCTCAGGGCCCCCCTCCAGCCCCCCTCCCTGCGGTGACTGTGTGTGCGTACTTCAGGTGCACGCCTGCGTGCGCTCTGTTCTTCGGGCCCAAGGCCCAGCGAGGCTACCGCCTCAGGGCCCCCTCCCTGTGCCATCTGTGTGCATGTGTGTGTACACTGCGCTCACGCCTGTGCATGCTGTGTTGTTGGGGCCCGAGGCCCAGCGTGGCTTCTGCCTCAGGGCCCCTCTCCATCCAACCCTGTGCCGTCCATGTGTGCTTGCTTCCAAACACAAGCCTGCACACAATATGCTCTTCCGGTTCTTCTTCAGGCCGGTGGCAACAGTCCAGGAGCTTAGGGTGTGGATCTGGTCTGGCGGGGCCCACCAGCTTTTTTCCCGGTGTCCCGTCGGCCCAGTCCGACCCTGATTAGCAACGCATAGGGAATTAGCCCCTTAATCCTGTCAACTTTTTTCTGCTGCATGGATACTGTATAATGAGATGGAAAATATTAAAGTCCTTAAAATACCTGTATATTATAAATAAACAGTTTCCCTACCTCAATATAGTGTTTACACTATATTTTACCATATAAGAAGCACACATTTAACAATGATATATAAAACAATTCCATGAATACGTATTAATTAACTGGGCAGATTAGAAAGCTAATGTCGTTTCTATTAACTCTTCAGAGAAACCCTGCATGATATTGATCAGAAGAACTGATTTTATCCCTGAAACGAAAATGATAATTTAACATGGTAAATAAGGTCAGAAGTCTTGAGCTACACCAAGCTCAGTCCAATACTGCAGGTGATAAATATACTTCAATTGCCTTTCGCTTATTTGCCTTGTAGAAGCTGGCCATTCCAGGTACAGTAGCTGCCTCATTCAGTATAATGTAGGGAAGAATGACATATTCTTAATATATATATATATATATATATATATATATATATTTGTATGCTGTGCACTCAAGATAAATCTGTTCATCCAGATTAGTAAATAGCTTTCAGGGGCGTAAGGACAGACTGTCCCTATAAATCAGCCAGCAGAGAAAAGGAAAATGACACATTATTTGCAGTATTTTGGAAAAGCATTATCAGCCATCTAACGGTAATGAATGATATGTTTTTGGATGCGTAGTTGACGTTGTGTTTAAATGCTTACTAGGAGGTTCTAACTGGAACAAAGGCATCTGAAGGTCAGAAGGTAATAAGCGTAATGCAATTCTCTGTAAGGGCAATATCTCAAAGCATTTCCCATTTTTCAATATCTGAAATAGTTTTGGAAACACACCAAATATAGATCGAAAGCATTTTTTTCTGCTGAATTAGTGGGCATTCAAATGTAACTTTTATAGGCATTCTTGTGATCATAATAGATCAGTTAACACCAACTACATAACAAAATTACCTGCACTACAGCAAAACTAATTCTTCTTAATGTCACAAAGTTCAGCAAGTCTAAAATCCCATAAGAACCAGTAAAATATCTCCCCATTAAATGCTACCTTGGGTGTGGTTGTTATCGGTTCCTATGCATGGGGCAAACTGTTTGACTTTTATTATATGTCTTTATTTATGTGATTAGGGTGTGAACTTTTCAGGACAGAGACCTTGCTCTTCTTGTCTATGGGATAATTTCCATAGTGAACATATTTGGACTAATGAAAGAGGAATGGAGGCCGACTTTTTGACAAGAATAATACATTTTCCCTACCATTTGTGCTGTGGAGCATAGGGGATATTAAAGAGTATTGTGTGGGCCTATGAGATTAAACATCTGCTTGGTACTTTTTATACCTAGAGCAATACTATTATGAAAATGGTAGAATGAGCTGTTCCCTTGACATTAGAATACATCTAATGAATAGATTTAACATTATGCTAAAATTAAACTTCTGACACTGAAAGAAAATGTTCTACTATCAGAACAGCCTTAGAGGGTTTCCTTGTGAACCGCGAAATACACAAACCCCTCTGCTGAGGCCCCTTCACTAGACACTGAGCAAGGAGATATAATTACCTGTATTATGTAAATTTTATTTTAACCATATATCACACAGTATAATTTCCTTTTGTGGTGCAATTATTGGAAGCCCTTAATTTATTATATGGACGAGATTCAATTCCATGAAAAATCTTTATTTTATGGTTCATTGTGTGAAAACTTGTGGGCTTGATTCAAATTGAGGAGAAAAAACTTTTCTTCTAATTCGTTTACAGCTTTTTCTCAGTAACTTCAATAGTATTTTCATGTGATTAACAGTTTGATACTGTAGGTTTCTCACTGAATTGGATCTGGCTCTATGGGAAAGCCTGGAATTAAATTAGGAGATAAGCGTTTCTCATCAAATTCAATCTGGCCCATTATTTCAGAATCAATAATGATACAGGTATAAAATCCATCTCCTATAGATATTTTAATCATATAATTCTCTGTAATAATAAAACAGTACCTTATACTTTATCACAACTAAGATATAAGTAATCCTTACTGGAGGCAAAACAATCCTTTAAAAAAACTTGATTAAAAGAAATGGCTGCATGCCATTTAAAGGTAAAACAAAAATATGCCTCTGATATTGCTAGTAGGGGTGCCACCTAGCTGGTATTGCATGTAGTTGCTGGTAAATTTGTAATACAATTACATTTGGCCCCTGACTTGCCCACCTAACCCCTCAATCCACCCCAATCATACCTTTTTCCTTCCTTGATCCTCCTTTGATCCGCCTCCTAGATACCGGTCGCGTGATAGCCCTGCACCTTACCACACATTCCATTACACCATCATCTGCCCTTTTTGTCACAGCCTTCGACCAGCCAGTAAAAATATTTTTAATAGGTGGCAACCTTAATTGCTAGGTCTAGATCACCTGGGGATAATTTTTTTTGTTGTTTTTTTCCTGAAACAGAGGATTTTCAAGGTAAAGTAGCAGGAACTTCCAAGCATGTTTCGCTTCTGTTTAATAATTGTAAATTTCTGTGTATAGCCCAGATTTATGGCAAGATTTTTGGGGCAACATGCAGCCCAGCTGCATTCTAAGGAGCACTGGGGACACGCAGATCTTTTACTCTTCTGAATGCATAATCTTGAGTAACTAGCAGTATAAAGCTGCATTTGCATTAGCAAATAAGCTCTCTTGCGTTAGTGTTGAATGTGAGCTTGCTTTATTTTACTGTTTATGTTTGCAGAATATGCAATCAGTATATACTGGTCTATACCCATTTCCCTTTGGCCTGTATGAACAAACCTGTGACTGTCTACACTCCTGTTTCTATTTAAAACTCACTATTGAGTAAACGATAAAGGTTTACCTGTAGGCTGCAAATCAATCAGTATCTATATTTAATGCATCTGTCTCTTGGTATATCTCTCAAAGTAATGATGGGGCATTGGGAATGTCAAACATGACCATCGTATATCCAATATGGATTGAGACTATGATTTTAACAGCTCATGTTGCTATATTATTGCATGTTCCTTGTTAGATAATTCTCTAGGGTGCACCCACCAGACTGAATGGACTCTAGCGGTTAGGACTGAGGGATAGGGAGTATTTATTTTGCACCACACTGTGAGATTCTTGTATGCTGGGGACAGACAATTTTGTTGAAAAAGCTACTCATGTGCCCTTTCATCTATTTTATATCTTCAATAAATCTATAGTACTGTTCCTGTTCAGGATCCAATGGCACCAATGATTCTTTGTCAAAGTAAATGTGTTATATAGAGTTTTAGTTAAGCCTGGAGATCCTCCATATACTTCTGCAAGGACTAGCGATGGGCGAATTTATTTGCCAGGCGCGAATTCATATATATATATATATATATATATATATATATATATATATATATATATATATATATATATATATATATATATATATATATAGTTCCTTTGCACCCTCTTGCTGTTCTTTATAGTGTTTTAAGGACTGGTGAGGATACCAATTTAGCATTTGTAAATCTCTTGAACTCTTTCTACTCTATTGTATCTTTCTACAAAACAGCAATTCATTGCTGTCCAAGTTTTATAACATAGGAATCCTTTATAATAACAGATCTATAAATGCACATACACAAAAAACACTCTGCAACATATCCTTGATAAAGCAGAACATTTTATGAATTGTGATGGCAAAAGCTCAGGGGTGATTGTATTTCAGAAATAGGTGGAGTATTGCCATTTAGATCAGCTCAAACTAAACAATCCAGTCAGAGATTAGTTTCCACTGATACCGTTGAATCCATATAACAGTACATTTATAGCTTCCTGCAGCCCTTGGGGAACCAACATTTGCCAGTTATTGTATCAGCTACTTTTATGTATTATTATTTTGCAACTAATCTTTATGGCTTTTGACAGCAAGGATAACGTAATTGCTATTTTCTGTGACTGTAGGTAATATATCATATTCCGTTTAGTTTATTACCAATCAGCTTGGTACCAGTAAACAGTTTAATATTCATGAACATCATTAATTATATGTACACCAGCCTGACATTTCAGACATTTGACAACTCATCAGCCATCAGAAACAATCCATTTTAATTAATACTTGCCGTCTTCATGACCTAAAATTTGACAGTTCTGAGTCTTGTTTAATGGTTATATAATCAATAAAATTATAGAACAACTGCATATTTCCGCTATATTTTTGTTAATTGATTATCTTTATATTTGGATGTATGATATATTTGGAAAGTTCATACTTTACTGATTTCATGGGTTCCAGGGTCAAATTAAAACATAATGGGTAGTATCTTATTAAACAGTTTTAAATATGCATATAATGTCAATGTTTGACATTTGCATCTCATTACATTTATGCATGTGCCCAAATACATTTCTCTGTTTAAAAACAGAGATCTTGCTCACATGACACTTTCTAATGCTGATGTCATTCCAATATTAAGAAAGGGAGTATGATCTCAGCCTGGCAATTATAGGCCAGTAAGTTTGACATCTGTGCTGGGCAAATTATTTGAAGGCTTGTTAAGAGATCACACTCAAAATATGTCCTAGTGACAATCAGTGGCAATCAGCATGGCTTTATGAAGGATAGGTCATGTCAGACAATTTGATTGCTTTTTATGATGAGGTAAGTAAGATGCTGGACAGTGGGATAGCAGTAGATGTGATCTATTTGGATTTTGCCAAAGTGTTTGATACCGTGCCCTACAAACGACTACTTTATAAACTAAGGTCTGCTGGGCTTAATGAAGTTGTTTGCACATGGATAGGAAACTGGCTACAGGTACAGAGGGTGGTTGTTAATGGTATATTCTCTACTTGGAGTAAGGTTCGTAGTGGGGTCCGTCAGGGCTCTGTTTTGGGTCCACTCCATTATTTAATTTGTTCATTAAAGGGATACTGTCATGGAAAAACATGTTTTTTACAAAATGTATCAGTTAATAGTGCTACTACAGCAGAATCCTGCATTGAAATCCGTTTTTCAAAACAAGAAATGTATTTTTTTATATCTAATTTTAAAATTTGCTATGGGGCTAGACATTTTGACATTTCCCAGCTGCCCTCAGGTCATGTGACTTGTGCTCTGATAAACTTCAGTCACACTTTACTGCTGCACTGCAAGTTGGAGTGATGTCATTACCCCTCCCTCCTACAAGCTGCTGTAATGTAAATAGAGCCTTGTCTGCTGAGCCTGTCAATTGAAAAATAGGCAGGTACCAAGATAAGCTCTCACTGACACCACTTCAGAAGGACAGAAATAAGATAGTCCTGTGATCATTACCCTCACTTACGTTTCAAAAATAAATATATATATATATATATATATATATATATAGATATATATATATATAGATATATATATTTATATATATATATACACACACACACACACAATTCATTTTTGGCACTGGAAAAAATATTTTATATAGATAGTTTATTATATTTGTTTACACAAAAATGAATGGCAGAAACACAGGAGTACACTTCCAGGACTGACGACAGGGAATAGAAAAAAAGGATAAAATAAGGAGGACATACTTGAAAACCAGGAAAACTTAGGAGGAAATCTAGGAAGGGTTAAAATAGCTCAGGAGAAAGGAGGCAGTAAGTAGTTAATGAAAAAAAGGGAAAATTCTATCATACTTACCGTAATTTTCCTGGTCCTCTCCATGTCAATACTCTTTGGGATAGGCCCCTCCCTCTCCTAATTATAGAACCCACCCATTAATTAATCAATAAATACTCACCCTTGAGCAGCCCACCGGTGTCTAGTTGCAAGTTCTAATATCATCAAAACATAGCGGGTTGGGAAAACCTTGACATGGAGAGGACCAGGAAAGGAAAATTACGGTAAGTATGATAGAATTTTCCCTTTTCCCCAGTCCTCTCCATGTAAATACTCTTCGGGACGTAGCAAGTTAAGTGTCCCCAGGTGGGAAATAATATTCCTTCAGACATAATTCATGCAAAAATAATTTAATTCATAGAAGAAGCAGATTTAAGAATCCTTGAACCGAAGAGAGAATGTTCCGAGGATGCCACATCCAGCTTATAATGGGAAATGAAGGTGCTTGGAGTGGACCAGGATGCTGCTCTGCAAATCACCTCTACAGAAACCCCTGCTTCGGCCGCCCAGGAAGCTGCTTGACCCCTGGTTGAGTGAGCTTTGACATTGGATGGTTCCGAAGAAGAGTAGGCCTTCCTAATTACCCATCTTATCCAACTGGAAATGAATCTGGAAGAAGCCGCATTACCCTTTCTTGAGCCAAATGGAATAATGAAGAATCTGTCCGACTTTCTTATAGATTCTGTTTTTCTGCAGTAGACTCTGATATTTTCTGCTACATCCAGTGCTTGTTGCTCGGGAGATTCTGGTTCTCCAGGAAAAGTCGGTAGAACCAATTCATCTTTGAGGTGAAAGGATGAAACCACTGTTGGTTTAAATGCTGAAATAAACCTCAAGATAACTTTATCCTGTAGGAAGGTTGGACTGTCTTGAGAAAAGCTCAGAGCCTGTAGTTCGCCAACTCTTTTTGCTGAAGTGATGGCTACTAGAAAGACCACCTTGACCGTCAGCTGCCATAATGAAAGAGTCTCCGTAGAATTATATGGAGGGGAAGACAACATCTTAAGGACTCTAGGAAGATCCCAAGGGGGACATCTTGATCTTTTGACTGGTAGAATCCTGATTGCTGCTTTGAAAAATCTTGAGACCAATGGATCTTGAGACCACCTTACTCCGGAAATTGCTGATATAGCTGAGACTTGTGTTCTTAAAGTATTAACCAACAATTGCTTGTCTATTCCGGACTGTAAGAATTCCAATACCTCAATTACAGAGACTGGTAAGACACTGGAGGTTCTTCGTGTGCTTGAGAATGTGTCCCAGATCCTAGAGTACCTCGAGTTTGTAGAAACCTTTCTTGATTTTAATAGAGTTTGAATTACGTTCTGAGACATGCCTTGAGATTCTAAGTTCTGCCGCTCAACCGCCATGCAGTTAGAGCTAGTGATCCTGGGTCTGGATGTGTGAATGGCCCCTGAATCAGTAAATCCCCTGACACAGGAAGTTTCCATGGTCGGTTTCTTGATAGTTTGAGCAGATCCAAAAACCATGGCCTCCTTGAGCAATGCATATTACCTCTGCTTGGTCCTGCTTGATCTTCACTGTCTGAATCAGAGGTAGAGGAGGAAAGACATAGCACAAACGGTGAGTCCACCTCTGAGTCAGAGCATCAACTGCTAGTGCCCCTGGATCCGGTTCCCTTGAAAAGAAGAGAGGACATTTGGTATTGCTGGATGAAGCCATTAGGTCTATGACCGGTTGTCCCCAAATCCGGACGAGAGTTCTGAAGATTTTCTGGTTCAGGCACCAATCGTGTCTTCCTACTGCAAACCTGCTGAGGAAGTCCGCAGCCATGTTCAATTTTCCTGGAAGATACACCGCTTTGAGATCCACCACTGTCGATTCTGCCCAGAGAAAGATTGGTTCCCCCTTGTCTTCTGATATATGACACTGCTGTAATGTTGTCGCATCTTATCTTCAGTCTTGTGCCTCTGAGCTGATCTTGAAAGTGCAGGCAAGCTTGAAGTATAGCCCTTAGTTCCAAGACTTTTGATGGCTCTTCCGACCAATGCTCTGGCCATAATCCTTGAGCTACTTGGGAACCTAGCCAAGCCCCCCATCCTTTTCCTGAAGCATCTGTGGATATTATTACCCAAGCTTCTGGAAACAGCTCGGACCCCTGAGACAGGTGATGAGGGACTAGCCACCAATTTAGATCCTGGATTAGTTAAGGGTATATTTTGATCTCCTGATTCTTGCTCCAGCCATCCCACTGCTGGATGAACACAAACTGTAATTGTCTCGTTTTCCAATGAGCCCAAGGGACGAGCCCTATTGAGGAAGACATCTTCCCTAGGATACTCAAACAAATATCTGCCGATATCATGGAGTAACTCTGAACTGAGTTGACCGTCCTCCATAGAGACTCTTGTCTCTCCTTGGACAAGGCAATTGTTCCCTTCCTGGAGTCTATGTTCGCTCCCAAGTATTGTATTGTCTGTGATGGCTGAAGTTAACTCTGTAAATTCAAGGTCCAACCGTGAGACTTGAGGAAATTCATTGTTCGATCCCTGTGATTGATGGAAGATTGAGCTTGGGATGAGGCTAGAATTATGAGATCGTCCAGATAATGGAAAACCCGAATGCCCTGCCATCTGAGTTGGGCTACTAAGGTTACCATGACCTTCGAGAATATTCTCGGAGCAGTGGATATACCGAAAGGTAAACAGCGAAATTGAAAATGGTCTTTGCCCACCTTGAACCGTAAGAACTTCTGATACTCCTTGTGTACTAGTATGTGGTGATATGCATCTCTGATATCCAGAGAACACATCCAATCTTCCGGTGTGATTGCTCTTTTGACAGAATCCAGAGATTCCATTCTGAATCGCTGCACCCTCAGAACTTCATTCACTCTGTTTAGGTCTAAAATCGGCTGCCAAGCTCCTGCATGTTTTTGAACTATGAAGAAGATTGAATAGTTCCCTTGGCCCCATTCTTCTCTTGGAACTGGTGATACAACCCCTTGAGTCCTCAAGGTTGTTAGACACTCCAGAAGAGCTTCCCTTTTTATGGGGCAAGCGGGAAGAGGTGAAAGTTGAAAGAACTGGGTAGGAAGGTATTTTAACTCTAGGCTGTACCCTTCTCGGATTATACTCAGGATCCACTGGTCTTCGATAGACCTTTCCCAGGCGGTTCGAAACAGCATCAATCTTGCTCCTATTGCTTGCCCCTGGGGAGCACCACCTTCAGAACTGTATCCTGGGATTGCTAGGGACCTTACCCCTGGACATTCTGAAGAATCCAGTCTGTCCCCCTCTCCAATTGCTCGATCTCTGAGTATCCGTTCTGGAACGAAATGATCTTTGATCATATGAAGGAGATCTGGCTCTGAACGAACCTCTTCCCCTGGCTGCTTATTAGGATATCTCCTTCTTTTCTTTTGTGGCAAAAGTTGACTCTTGCCCCCTGAGGCCTTCGAGATGAGATCCTCGATTTTTTTACCAAATAGTAATTGGCCCTGAAAAGGTAAAGAGCATAGGGCCAGCTTAGAGGCATTATCGGCTTCCCAGGATCTAAGCCATAAGGCTCTCCTAGCCGAGACTGAGAGAGAGAGTGCTCTAGAGGAGAGGCGAATCTGATCCACTAAGGCATTCATTAGGAACGATGATCCCAACTTGAATTCCTTCAAACCATCAATGATTTCCGTCCTCTCCCGTCCTTCTCTCAGGGCTGACTCAATATTGGATAGCAAGACTTCCAGAGCTTTAACGACTGATAACCCTGCCATTGCTGGTTTAAGGGATTCTCCCGCCACTATGAAAGCTTTCTTTAGATCTGTTTCCAGACATCTGTCCATTGAGTCCCTTAATGTAGTCTGATCTTCAATGGGCAGAACTGTGTTCTTTGATAGATTAAGGACCGGGGAATCAAACCTAACGCTGCCCATAACTCCTCTTCCACCGGAGCCGGCAGATTCCGAGACGAACCTCCGATATCCCTTGATATTGCCTGTACTTCCTTGGCAACTGTGTCCTTGATCCAGGCCAGGATCTCGGTATTGGGGCTCCCCGAAGGTCCTGCCACCGCATTTAGGCATGCCTGGCATAATTTCTTGTCTGGGAGTGGTAATTCAGAACATCCTAAGCATTGAGCTTGTGCTTGTATATTTTCCTCTCTGGGAAGAGACTGCTCCTTAGATCTTTCTCTCGATCTCGACGGAGATCAGGAGAAGAGAGAATAGATTAGAAGTCCTGGGACCTGCAAAACAGCATCCCCTGCTGGACTTATGCAACTTTTTACCCCCGCATGATAGACTAATATTTATTTATTTATTTATTTATTTATTTATTTATTTATTTATTTATTTATTTTTTACCTCAACCAGGGGTGTAGTCTTTTTGGGGATGACAGCTGGAACTAGCCAGGGACTGAAAACCTGCCCAAAAAGAACTGCAATAAGAAAAGGCACTATGTGTAAGCAGATCCTGTTCCCATACAAAAAAGGCAATGTTCCCCTACCTACCAGAGCAAACAGTTATGCAGAGCAGTAGCAGCGTGTCAGCAATCAAAGTGAACAGGCTGAAGGCTGCTTCCTAGTTCCTCTTATGCGTAGGAGGCCCCGCCCCCTCTATCGCATCGCTTCCTGCCTGCATAGCCCGTGCTCTACATCACCCTGGAAGAACTCGCGCGAGAGAGAACAGCGTGGTCAGACAGAAGCCGGGTAAACCCGGAAGTGGCTTACTCAACCGCACCTGCGCCAAGTGTCTGTCAGCGCAGGACTTCAGCGGGAATGATCCGTTCCGCTTGTGCGTTCTCTCCCTTGCTCCACACATAAGCTGGCCTAACTGCCGCCATCCCCCCTGCTCCTTAAAAAGGAATGTTGGGCGCGGGGAACCCAGCCTCCGGACGCCAGCGTGAGCCGGTCTTAGGCAAAGGGCAGGGAGACTCCTGATAGCGTGACACTTCCATTTTCATGAGGTTGACTGCACAAGAGAAAAAAGGTCATCTGGGACCAAAAACTCAGTCTCTGGGACGCTGTCGGCAGCCCCTTGCTACACCTCTGGTCAAAAATAATAACGAGCTCCTACAAGGAGCTAGGAGAAAAGAGAGAACCCAAAAAAAGACGCCGGCTGGCTGCTCAAGGGTGAGTATTTATTGATTAATTAATGGGTGGGTTCTATAATTAGGAGAGGGAGGGGCCTATCCCGAAGATTATTGACATGGAGAGGACTGGGGAAAAAAGTATTGCAGGCAGGAAAGGAGCAAGGTCTGTGTGAGGTGGATAGCAGAGGGAACTCACAGCTCCTTTACCTCATCTAGTAACCAGTAAAACAAACTAGGAAGGCAGCAAGGAGGGAAAGTTCCCCCCTCCAAAGGAATGCAGAGAACAAACTTACAGAATGGCAGGAGCTTTGATAGTGTCTGTGGGAGGAGGGGCTGCTAGTGCAGCTGTAGAGCAGGACGTAGGAAAGTGAAAGTAATTGCTTCCCTGCAAACCATGTGACCTCTCTCCTCCAAACATCACACGCATGGGCAGAGAGGGGAGGGGGAGTGTACAGCTGGATTCTCATGTCGTAGTGCGACCTGGCTTTTCATTACAGAGTGGCTGCCTCCAAGCAATGCTGTGCCTGCTGTTAGAGCAGCACAGGATGAATGTGTAATGAGCAGAAATGGAAGCCCCCATGACAAAATACAAACTAAAATAACTTCTGCATGGATTTGTGGATTAACATTTTATTTGCCAGACAGTGTTTATGGATGTGTGTTTTTTATAAAAATGGAAGAAAAAAAAAAGTTTAAAATGACGACAGATTCCCTTTAATGACTTAGGGGAGGGTATTGTAAGTAATGTATCAGTGTTTGCAGATGACACAAAACTATCCAGCCCAATTAATTCCATCCAGGATGTGACATCCTTGCAACACGATCTTGACAAACTGGCAATCTGGGCAGCTAAGTGGCAAATGAGATTCAATGTTGTTAAATGTAAAGTCTTGCACCTGGGATGTAAAAATATCCAAGCTACTTATACCCTTAATGGGACTGCACTAGGCAAATCCATAATGGAAAAGGACCTTGGCTGTAGCAAGCAATGCCAGTCAACAGCTTCAAGGGCAAATAAGGTCTTGAGCTGTATTAAAAGGGGAATTGATTCATGGGAAGAGGGGGGGTCATTCTTCCACTGTATAGAGCACTGGTAAGGCCCCATCTAGAATATGCCGTACAGTTTTGGTCTCCAGCGCTCAAACAGGACATTATTGAATTAGAGAGGGTACAGAGAAGGGCAACTAAGCTGGTAAAAGGTAGAGAAAATCTAAGCTATGAGGAAAGACTGGCCAAATTGGGGATGTTCACGCTGGAGAAGAGGCGCTTAAGGGGTGATATGATAACTATGTATAACTATATAAGGGGATCATATAATAATCTCTCTAATGCTTTATTTACCAGTAGGTCTTTCCAGCTGACACAAGGTCACCCATTCCGATTAGAAGAAAGAAGATTCCGCCTAAATATTCGGAAGGGGTTTTTTACAGTGAGAGCTGTGAAGATGTGGAATTCTCTCCCTGAATCAGTTGTACAGGCTGATACATTAGATAGCTTTAAGAAGGGGTTGGATGGCTTTTTAGCAAGTGAGGGAATACAGGGTTATGGGAAATAGCTCATAGTACAAGCTGATCCAGGGACTAGTCCCATTATCATTTTGGAGTCAGGAAGTAATTTTTCCCCCTCTGAGGCAAATTGGAGAGGCTTCAAATTTTTTTTGCCTTCCTCTGGATCAACTGGCAGTTAGGCAGGTTAAAATAGAGTTAGAGGGTTGAACTTGGTGGACGTGTGTCTTTTGTCAACCTAACTTACTATTATATTATATACAAAATTAAAATGGAGATCTGCTACGGGACAATATATCTTCAATATTTTGCCTTATATTTTGTCTGTATCTATGTCAGATGGGATTCTTTTGTCCAGACAGCTTTGATGTTAACTCCTCTGAAAGTTTCAAACCAAGACTCAAAAAACAATCCCAACAGTCTCCTCATATAGCACTAAGAATATCGGAAGTGCTTTTTATTTCAGATTTTTAACATCAGACCTGTCAAGAAGGGAGACACTAATCAAGGAGGTACACAGTCAGGATCTAGTGGTACAGACTTTATTAGCTGATCCCAACAGAAGCCATTAACAGCTGCACACATGGGGGCAGATTTACTAAAGGGCTAAGTGACTAATTCGCCAGCGATATTGCCCGCAGGCACTTTGCCAATGTAGAAACGGGTGCAGGCGTCACTTCGCTAGCGAAAGAAATAGACGCTATCGGTCATTCATACTCTATCGCCAGGCGACTTTTCACTCTGGCAAATGGACGTTACTCCGTAAATTCACTAAAATGCGGATTTTACTGAGCGTTACCTCTTTTGCCAGACTTGCCTTCGCCAGCTCAGACCAGGCAAAGTGCAATTGATGCATAGGACTTCTTCAATCTTCAGCTACTTACATCATATTCAGTGAGTGGAAAAAGCATCTAAGTTCAAAAAACGCTGGTGTCTTTTCCTTTTTTCAAGGTGATAGGCTGCAAAAGCACTAAAACAATATTTTTGCGTAACCGTTTTCCCCCATACATTTACTATACAGTGGGCTCATGTGTAGGGCATTATAACAACTCTATTGTCTTTATTAAGGTTCCCTGGATATGTACAATTTACAATTGAAGTGGAATGTATTTGCTGCAATAGATAACATAAAGACGTCCATTCAACTTTAAATTTCCCACCGTATGTAAATAAATCTGAGTGCAAGACCTCGAATTTGCGCTAGGCAGAAATGAACTCTAGCACATCTTCGATTGCTTGCATTGCCGAAGTAATGCTAGCAAAAATTTGCTGCCGACTTTTCGCTGGTTAATAAATCTGCCCCATGGCCTTTAACTACCAACAAGTCTTTTTCATCTAACTCTTGCACAAGTAAATACAGTAAGACCTCTAATGGCCAATAATAGCAAATCATATTGCTACAAGACATTTACAAGGACATGTAATAAAAGGCATTAGTGAAAAAAATATTCAAACAGTATAAATACTTTTCACATTTGTTGTTTTAGATCTCATTTGATACAAGATTATTTTTTTGTAGAAAATGCATATTCTCTATGCAGCAATTGATTATTTTTTGCCCTGCACTGCATGATGAAGATTTTCCACAGGTGTGGACCTCAAAGACCTATATGGGCCCTATGAATAAAGTGCTAAATTCATATAGTATTGATGTATTTATGATGTGGTTGGAGGAAGTACAAAATTGGCCCCAAAGGTTCCATTACAACTGCTATCAGGTTAATTCATAACTGATCTCTATGCTGGATCAATAGTTGAAGTTTTTAGCCACTTTTCAATATGCAGTATTTCAAGAAAAAAGTATACAGTAAGAGGCACATCTATCAAAGGTCAAATTTTGAATTCATGTGAATTTTTTTCAACTCGAATAAATTCGGATATACTCGAAATTTGATTGGGGGGTGATTTTATAAAAAAAATCGAATATCTAAAACACAAACAAATATTACCGAACCGAAAACTAAAATCTAATTCAAATCAATTTCAAGTTAACTCAAATTGAGTTATTTGTCTGGAAAAAACTTAAATGTCAGGAAGGCTAGTAACATCTTCAAATTGGTCACTGGACCTCTCCCATTGACTTATACATGAAATCAGCAGGTTTTGGGTGGGGAATAGTCGAATTTGAATTTTTAAAGGATCAAGGTTAGTGATGGGCGAATTTATTCGCCAGGCGCGAATTCGCGGCGAATTTGCGAATAAATTCGCGAATCGCCCGCGAAAATTCGCGGCAAAAAATTCGCCGGCGTCAAATTTTTTTTTTCGAAAAACGGACGCCGGCGCCAAAAACGGGCGCTGGCGTCGGAAAAACGGGCGCCGGCGTCAAAAACGGGCGCCGGCGCCGTTTCGCAAATTTTTTGCCGTTTCGCGAATTTCGCGCGAAATTCCCCCGCGAAAATTCGCGGCAAAAAAATTCGTCGGCGTCAAAATTTTTTTCCCGAAAAACGGACGCCGGCGCCAAAAACGGGCGTTTCGCAAATTTTTCGCCGTTTCGCGAATTTCGCGCGAAATTCGTGGATTTTTCGGCGAAACGAAACGGCGCAAATTCGCCCATCACTAATCAAGGTTTGATAAATCTCAAAATTCAAATTTGAATGAAAATACAAACTGAGTTTGGATTATTCACTATTTGAATTTAGAATTTTGACCATAGAACTATTAAAAAATTTGAATTCAAATTCAAATTTTCAATATGACCCTTAATAAATCTGCCCATAAAAATTATAGGTAGCTGAAATGGAAAACTTCAGCTTAGAAGTATTTGCAGGGAGCTGTTTTTCGTATACCACTAGACTGACAATTAGGCAGCTATTAATTGCTTGATCCATATGACGGATGTTTCATAATGTTAAGGACATAAAGCAAGTTAAAAATCCTTATTGAGAGGCAGCAATTTAGATATTTTCATCTATCCAATGTGACCTTTTAAAGAAAAATAACTGAATCAAATCCAAGTTTTCAGTTTAGTATAATTCAATCTGTCTACTAATTAAGAATTATTAATTGTGTTTAGTGTGCAAAGGCAACAATGGCTAGGACTCTGAATACAAAACATTGTGATAAAAGTTCACTCTAAATTTACAAAAATAAATTAGTGTGTCAAAATCTGAAAAAGTGTTTCCTTTTGGAAATCCATATTTAATTAGAAATATAAATAGCTTCATTTATATAAGTAATAAGAATAACAAAAGATTTATTTTCATTATTCTATTTATTTCAGAATACAAAAGATGTTCTAGAAAATGAATGTATATACTGTATATATGTATGGCCAGTCCTATGCTCAACTTTCATCTGTTTCATTAAGAATTCTACTGCTTCATTAAACATTTTACACAGGGACTAAAATTTCTACCGCTTCAATGTACATTTTACACAGATTTACACAGACTAAATTTTAACTGCAATTTACTTGCTGCTTTCAAGGTTAAAACTCCCAAACTTGGCTGCCCTTTTATTGGTGACCACTGGGATCATCTGACTGTAGCTGGAAAGGGTGGGAGGTACAACATGGAGCTGGCCACTGCTCCTGTATAATCTATAACAAGGTAAAGTTGTGCTCACCAATAATTTTCAAAATATTAAGCTGGGGTGCAGTGAGGCTGTGCCCACAAAATTCATATAGAAAAATAGAAGAATTCCTCTGCACTCAACCTATTATCAATATATTTAAAGACATTGGGACATTTTGTGCCTTAAAGGAGAAGGAAAGGCCTATTTATTTAGGGGTGCCAAACGTTAGTCACCCCAAGTGATTGTATTGACTTACCTCACACCCCAGGCCAGTGCTCCTATCAGAAGAAAACTACACCGGCCCAGGGGTTCCTCCAGTGAGCACCACAGAGAGATCAGCTTCCTTCTTCAAATTTCTCGGGGCAGGCGCATGAGCAGTAGAATGAAATAGCTGACTTGTTTTCTAAAGTCCAGCTTTTTGTACTACGCATGCGCACCCACACAAAGAAAAAAGAAGAAGGCAGCAGATCGCTCGCATGAAAATCGCTCTGATGAAGTGCCCAGTTTTAGGGCACGAAAGGCGTTACAATTGTACACCCTCCGATGTAATCCTCACATGCGCCTGAATAAAGCCAAAGATTGATGTTAACAGTGTCAGAGTCCTGATTTATTCTTGATCAGCGCTCCGCAGCGGTTAGAGAGTTTGGTACAGTAACCGGCAAGGAGTGACTGGCGTATCGCAAGAGCTGCGATCAAGCAGGACGATACTCAACTCCGGATGAGCTCCGCCATTACCGCATCGGTAGTTCATGTCGCTCGCAGGATGAACCTGGATGTGAGGTAAGTAAATACAATCTTGGGGGTGCCTATCATAAGCCCTTTCAATTCTGCACGATAATGATATTTTTGCTTGATACAGCAACCAGATATTTGTTTTCAAATAAAAGACCAGTAAATGCTACTTGCTGATTAGAAGTTAATGGTTGCTGAACCAATAGCAACTGTTAAGCATTTTATTGCATTACCCCATAATTCTCTGAACCATTCTAACTGTGGTGCAATCATAACCTTAACATTACCTTTCAGCACACTTGTGTGTTTATCAAAATGTGAAATTATAGAGCACCACAGTAAAATTCCACTACTCTCTATTCATTCCTATGGGCTTTTTAGAGGCTTATTTATCAATGGGTGAAAGTTAGAGATCACTATTGGAACCCTAACTCTAACAGGAATGAAAACAAATGTATTATATACTGTATATGATAAATATTCCCCTTGTGATAGTGAGTAGATAACATGGTGCATGTGACATGTTGGGTTACTGTGTCTGCTCCTCTGTAATTCATCTGCATGAAATACAGTGTAGGTGCCAGCCTCATGGCTAGCTGGGCTGCTCTGTCTCATACTTTTGAAGCTTTAACCCACTCCATTGAATATGTATTCAAGGGAAGCTGGATCAGAGTCAGTCATGTGGATCATTTTCTGTTTGCTGGTCTGGAGGGAAGTGTTTCATCATTCTGTCGGTACCTTCTGAAAAAAATGTTGGTGGTTTACAGTCAAATGGTGTTTCCTCTGGCATCAGACAAAATGTTATGTATTAATAGAATGGAGTGAAGATTGTTTAAGCACCAGAAAAAGTCAAACTGCAATTGCTGGGTAATAGTGATGTGCAGGTCAGGAAAAACTCAACCCAAACCCAAGCATAAACTTCAAAACCTGAACTTGCAAAATCCACAAAATGTTGACATTGTAGGAGCCACACCGGATTTGTACCTGCAACATCTCTTTACACTACTTCTATGTGCACCTCTGGTTCAAGACATGGAATCTTTGGGAACAGTGGAGGAGTGTACTTCCTCGGGGAGTACCAGTAGTGTACTTCCCAACCCTAACCCGCAGTGATTGGCCAAATTTCAACCCAAACTCATCAACCAATGGTCATCCTGCAAGTCATAATATGTTTCAGGTCAACCTGCACATTACTACCAGGTAAGCTTTATTCTGTTGGTAGAATTAATCTAATAAGTAGAGTTTAGTTTGCTCATTGTAGTAGTGGGCAGGGTGTCATTGACACACTACAGTCAGGATAACCAAGGGGATAAGGCAACATTTTGTGTATGGTGTACTAGAATAAATTAAATACTGTACATGTAATAATCTATCATTGCAAGTAAACAAGCTCATCATTAAACAACAGATTGCAATCTAATATTTCTTTTTTCAGGAAGAGCAAATGTATCACACAGCTTAAAGGATTTACATGTTTATACCTTAGTATTGTTGAGTTATAGCAGTTTTTACAGTAGTAATTTAAAACCTTATTCCAAGAAATTCTGCTTAATCCTTTTTACAATTAAAAGAGAAAACCATTTTTCAGACACTGATGTTTTCTCACTCACATGTTTTACTTTAAATATGGCAGCTCTTAATTTGTCATGGTGATGTAAGCCCATTTCTGTAACAGGACATATATTTCATAATAGAGCAAAAATATAATTACACAACATTTCCAGCAGTAAATCCTTACCTTTGATATTTCATATGCTATTAAACTATTTTCTGCCTGAAGAACTGTGCAATAGCCCCAGCACACAGAGCTAGAAAATTCTTTCATTTATCATCTGAAACTGATGAAGTTAAAAAACTAAAGCATCTAATTAGTTCCTGTCTGTTTTTTTTCATATACCTGCAGTTAACAATGTGTCTCGCCAGTGAATATTTGTTTCTAAATTAACTTTGGACAAGCAAGAAATATAAAGACCATAAAACTGTGCTTTCCAGTTTGACATAAAATATGTGACATGCAGAATCATTTGCCTTTTTACCCTAGAAAGTAAGTCTCACAGTGTGTGTTTCTCAGTGAAGAAGAAATGTCAGCAATAATAATCTGTGGACAATACCTACCAAACTGGTGCCCCCAGTGATTAATCCTTTCCTTCTTTTATAAAAATGCAGGGTACCCATGTTATTGCAAAATCAGTTAAGTATAGAAACCTTTCCTTAAATGAGCATTCAATTAAGAGGTAGCGTTATATGTGATGCATGATCTAGTGGGAGTTGCAGCTTGCAAGGCTTGATAAGTGATATGGAAACTAGTGAGGTAAGGGGCAGTGTATCTAAAGCAAAATCCAGGATATAAAATAGTGTTATAAGGGCATTAAACCATGAAATATCCTATGGGTCAAAATAATTCCACCTCCTTATCTTTGTCTGTAATCTCATTCCTTACAAAAGGTCTCTTTTAAATTCGTATTTGATTTACAGTATATTCTTAATTAACTGACAAGGGCAACCATTTATCAAGTACACATTTTAATTAGAAAGTCTTCATAGATACTTTTACACACTTCAGGGGTTATTTACTAAAATCCTCTCGCTATTTTCTTATAACCATTTTTACCAAACTCCCATTCATCTTTTTACAGTTTTTATCAACAAATTTACTCGAAAAAAATCTGGTGCGTGAAAAGACTCGATAAAACTTCGATTTTTTTCAGATTATTGTTTAAAAAACCACGAATTTTAATTGGATTATTGTACGAAACCCTGTGCAGATCATGATATCTTCCAATTGTAAACAGGACATCTGCCATTGATTTCTACATGACCTCAGCGACGTTTGAGAGTACTTTTTAATTCTGACTTTTGGCAACATCAAAATCAGGAAAAAGTTATGTTTTCTTTTACCCTTTAAAACTCCAATCAGAAAAAAAATCAGACTTTAATAAATTGCCCCCTTTATAAAAGTAAACATAATTAACTCCTAAGAAAATGTATCTGCTGCTTTAGTCTGAAAGTAATTTCTATTCACATGGTAAACTGAGCATGTTCTTCCTTCCCAACATTCTGTTTAATGATATCGAGAGTAGATTTTGATTTGCTAATGACAATGTGCTATCCAGCTTCAGAATAGCCCACAGCAGTTACAGTACAGATGAGCAAGTGATAAATGTTACAGGACTATTAAGGGGATTCTGGGACGCAGCATGTTGCATTTTTCATGCGTTCAGTGCTTAAATGCGTCTGTGTGATTCGCATTTTAGGGAATTAGCATTGTCCTGTCGAATTTACGCCTGTTAAGGAATTTGCCCCCAAGTCGGGGGGTGGGGGATGGAGACCGAACTAAAATGTTGTTGAGAAGGGAAGCACTGTGAATTAGGAAATTAGAGACCCTAACCCCCCAGGGATTAAATATGGAATATGATTTGCAAGCCATTTTTCAAGCTTAATAGTCTTTAAATTATTTTTAATTTTATGTCAGATATCATGGATAACATTTGGGTTTGCAACCAGATAAAGGTTACCAGGGTATTATGTAACATCATGTGATATTGTAACAAAAGTTTATGAGTAATGTATGATAACGGGCGTCTTTTTAATGGCAAAATCTGGTGAAAATTTTCACTCATCACTACTCCTAACAAAATCCAAGATGAGAAACTGTCTCTGTCATTGCCCTGCAGTTTGTGAATCACTGCTCTATAGGATCACACACCTGTTCCCATTAGGATCCAACTCATAGACCCTCTCTACGTGAGTTATTAACCCATCTCAGAAACATGTGCATGTAAGTAAAAGATACTTAAACAGCTTTTCCTTCTTGTGTTAATAGCCATAATTTTGCTGTGAGATGACAGCCCCTGGGGTTGTGGTATTAACAAGATCAATGATATAATAAACAACCTGTAATGCAGTTAGAAAAATGTTGCATAACAAATCAGAGGATCCCCAGCAACTCTATCTGAACTAGATGGGGATCCATTTTCTTTCAAGCTGTGCTTACACTACACCTTCAAAGGATTTTGCTTCCTTAAAGCATGAAAGAATTTCCCCCTTTTAATTCATTTACCACCTGGCCTTAACCTTAAAGATTGCTGTGTATCTCTCAGAGCCATGTAGGATCCTTCAGTTCAAAGAAAAAAGAAGGTGATACTGAAACAAGATTAGCTCATTTCAATAAAAAGAAACTGTATAATAGCTTCCAAGGCTCATATCATAGGCTATACCACTGCAGAACTTCAGCGTACTTTGATGTGCAATGTACATTCAGCATCAAAAGATGTATTATAGACTTAGAAGCTATTAAAATGGGCCATTTAAATAGTTGCAGAACATACATTTGCCTATACGAATAAATATAAACTTGTGGAAAAACTTGCTTCATGTATACAAGCTGTCTGTAGCCCAGCACTTGTAGCCAAATAAATAATTCACAGAAAAAACTGCAATAACTCCTGCTATATAGCATTTAAAAGACCAGTTGTAATTAATGTGTCTGAAGAGTAATACTTTGAGGGTAACAATATACAGAAACAAAGGGCCCCCAATGTAATGTATTCTTTGTTGCCCTCTGCTCTCTTGCCACTAGGAATACACAAAGTTTTTTTTGCCTAGCCCAGTTCTATAGGAGGTTTTGCCAGCTGCAAAAATGTTTGAGAATCTGCGCTAGAATTTCACCAAGAGTTCTGTTTTGCCAGAAAAAAATGCATTCTGTTGCATGGGAAAATACAGATGTCATTATCTGCCCTGTAAAGTATGGTATCCCAAACCCAGAACTAACTTCAAGATTCTGGACTTGGCCCACTCTTCAGCCTATAGCAGCCACCTTTGGCTTCAGTCGGAGCCCTCTGCTACTCAGATGTTGCCAGGTCTTATTGTGGGAGAACCAAGGAGAGAGTTCTGGGCGAGCATTGAAACCGAACGTGTACGAAATGGACAGGGGAGCAGTCAGCGAAGGCAAGGAACAGGTCGGGTCAAACCAAACGGGACCAATCAAATAGCAGAAACAAAGTCAGGGTCACAGGCCTAGGTCAAACACAGAGAAGTAGCGCAGTACCAAATCAGGATCCGAAGAGTAGTCAATGTGTATCTCCGTAAATATATTTATAAAGCCTAAAGGCGATTTTGCATTAGTTGACTCAACACCTCCTGGACATGGGCACAGTGATCAGGTGATCAGAGAGAGTAGAGAAAAATATCATAATGTCATCTAGATACACCACAACATACCGACCCAGAAGATCATGAAAGATATTGTTTGCAAGATACTGGAAGATGGGAGGGGCATTACATAAGCCAAAAGGCATTACTAAATATTCATAATGCCCGCCACGAGTATTAAATGCCGTCTTACATTTGTTCCCCTCCCTTATTTTAATTAAATTATACACGGCCCTGAGATCAAGCTTGGGGAATATGTTGGCACTTTTAATTCTGTCAAAGAGTTCAGTAATTAAGGGAAGGGGGTAATGATTCTTGACAGTAATCTTGTTAAGACTCCTATAATTAATACATGGCCTAAACCCCCCATCTATTTTCTCAACAAAAAAGAAGCTGGCACCCACAGGAGAAGAGGATGGTCTTATGAAGGCTTTTTCCAGATTTTCCTTGATATACTCCTCCATAGCCTGGGTTTCAGGAAGGGAAAGAGGATAAGTTCTACTCTTAGGAGGAGAGGAGCCTGGTACTAAATAAATGGCACAATCATAAGGCCTATGAGGAGGAAGGGTCTCGGCAGATTTTTTAGAGAAGACATTAGCAAAAGACAAATAGACAAAAGGTAACTCCTTAAGAGAAGTTCAGCAAGAATACGAGAAGATTTAAAACATGAGGACTCAAAACCTGTACTCCATTGAAGTATTTCACTAGTGAGCCAATCAACTCGTGGGTTGTGCTTCTGCAATCAAGGAAAGCTGGGGCCTTATAATAACGTAAAAGGAAATTTGTTCAAAATAATTACCCAAGGACATAGTGAGAAATTCGGACTTGGAAGACACCAACCCAAACCTAAGGTACTTCAATCGATAGCCACTAATCTGAGAGGTGAAACCAAGGGTATAGTGGGTATACCATGTCTAAGTGCAAAATTGCTATCCAAACAATTCCTGGCTGCCCCAGAATCTGAGAAAGCAGGGCTCTGAATGCAATCCTTATCCCAATTTAAGAAGACAGGGATTAATACTTGAGAGGAAGGAACTTGTTATGGAGTAGAAATGGCATAACCCAAACAGGACTCCCCAGACCTGTTTAGGCTCTGCCATTTCACAGCCTCTTGGGTCAGGTATTAGGAAATGCCCCTTATCCCCACAGTATAGGCATAGCCTATTAGCCCACCTATAACCCCTCTCCTCAGAAGACAATTAGGTAGAGCACAATTGCATGTGTTCCTCAGAGGGCCTATAGTAAGAGAAGGTTTAGGTGCCTGATCAGGGAATGTATTAGATTAAGCAAACGTGGGTTAATTAATCTTGACATCTGTCACCATGACTCCTATCGGTCTGTATAGATAGTTGCATGAGGGAATCTAGGGAGTACAGGGTAGGGAAACTGAAAAGTCTATCCGTGACAGCGACAGCCAGCCCTACCCTAAACTAACTTCTTAGAGCTATGATCTCAGGGCATCTCTTCCAATGTCTATCAGAGGCTCTCTTTGGAGCAGCCACCGCAGAAGATAAAGAATTAGTTATCTGATTGGAACTGCATTGCCCATTTGGTTTGACCTGGCCTGCTCCTGACTTTGCTGACTGCTTCCCCATCCCTTTCGTACATGTTTGGTTCCTGTTTTCACCCAGAACTCTCTCCCTGGTTCTCCCATAGTAAGACCTGGACAGCATCTGAGTAGCAGAGGGCTCCACCCAAAACCAAAGGTGGATGCTATAGGCAGAAGAATGGGTCTACACCGGAATCTTGGAGTTAGTCCTGGGTTTGGCATACCATACAGTACATTGGGCCTTTTTACTGTGGGGTAGGAGGGGGTCTGGGTGGATCTTGGGCCAGCAAGGGGCAAGAGAATGCGCCATTCGCAGTTGGACATGCAGTGAAGAGGATGTTGCGTCCCTGTTGCGCCCCCACCAGAGACTTTTCTCACAGCCCCTCAACTTCTACATCAAGCAATGAGACTGAAGACCTCCCCAGCCCTTCCCCTGTCTATCGATCTAAGGAGCTATCTGGGTGCCATATTTGAAGATTGGAAACATGGGAGCATTTTTTTATGTAGCATAGTGGATAGGAGTGTAAAGGTAGGACGATGTATATGCAAGTGCAGAGCTAAAAATCACTTTAAAGGAACAGTAACATCAAAAAAATTAAAGTGTTTTATATTGATACAAATATAATGTAGTGTCGACCTGCACTGGTAAAACTACTGTGTTTGCTTTAGAAACACTACTTTTGTTTATATAAATAAGTTGCTGTGTATCAATGGGGGCAGCTATTCAAAGGAAAAAAAGTCTCAAGTTACACAGCAGATAGCAGATAAACTCCTTATAACATACTGGTGTTATCCATTATCGACTATTTAACCTGTGCCATATAGTCTTTTTTCAATTTCCACTGTTGCTACACAACAGCTTATTTATATGAACTATAGTAGTGTTTCTAAAGCAAACAATTCAGTGCGGGGAAACAGTACATGATATTTTCATTAATTTAAAAAACTTTAATTTTTTGGTGATACTGTTCCTTTAACTTCAATGAAACTCACTTCTTAAAGTTACCAGGGGCGGCTTTTTGGCATAGGCTGCTTCCTCACCTTGCCTCTCTACAGTATTGGCTGCACCCAGGTCTGAGTACAGAGCTGGTGAGCGAACTTGGATTTTTATTGCATACTTGATTTTGAAATCATGGGATGGGTGATTTGAAGGATGTTTGGGGTCCAGGGTTGAATGCACCCAGACCACAGAATAATTGCAGTGATCTTTTTAATCCGATTCCATGCTGAATGCCTTTTTATGATGCATAGTCCCACCTAACAGAATGTTTAATTCTCTGAGATGTATTGTTTAAAAATCACTATACATATTTAAATGATCTAGATTGTTGGAGTAAAGTGACCCCGGATAAACTATGAATCTTTAATAGGGATGTCGCGGACTGTTCGCCCGCGAACTAATTCGCGCGAACATCGACTGTTCGCGTCCGCTGAATGTTCGCGAATGTCGCGCGACGTTCGCCTTAGCTGGCGCTTATTTTTGACCTCTCACCCCAGACCAGCAGATACATGGCAGCCAATCAGGAAGCTCTCCCTCCTGGACCACCCCCTGGACCACTCCCCTTCCATATATAAACTGAAACCCTGCAGCGTTTTTTCATTCTGCCTGTGTGTGCTTGGAAGAGCTAGTGTAGGGAGACAGCTGTTTAGTGATTTGAGGGACAGTTGATAGTAACTTTGCTGGCTAGTAATCTACTTGATACTGCTCTGTATTGTAGGGACAGAACTCTGCAGGGATTTGAGGGACATTTTAGGTTAGGTAGCTTTGCTGGCTAGTAATCTACCTTCTACTGCAGTGCTCTGTATGTAGCTGCTGTGGGCAGCTGTCCTGCTGCTGATCTCTCATCTGCTGACTGCTGCCTGTAACCCAATAGTCCTTGTAAGGACTGCTTTTATTTTCTTTTTTGTTTTTTTACTTTGCTACTATAAGAGCCCAGTGCTATTTGTCTAGCTGTGTTGGGGAGTGGGACTGGTGTGCTGCTCCTAGTAGTTCAGCACCAACCAGAGTAATTTTTTTAATATACATATATATATTTTTTTATTTTACTTATCTTACTGTTCTTTAACGTGTCCAGTACTGTTTGCTGTTCTTCATAGTAGTGCACCAATAGTAGTGCACTTGCAGGCATTGTTTGCCCAGTGTGTTCTTCAAACAACTGCCACCTAGCTGTGTGAGCTTGTTCACATTCTGTCTAAATATCAATAATAATACCGTCTCCAGAAACACCACCTGAGTGACGTTTTCCAAGCAGCAATAATATATTCCGTATCCACTTCTGTAGTGTATACGTTGACCTTGCAGGCATTGTTTGCCCAGTGTGTTCTTCAAACAACTGCCGCCTAGCTGTGTGAGCTTTTTCACATTCTGTCTAAATATCAATAATAATACCGTCTCCAGAAACACCACCTGAGTGACGTTTTCCAAGCAGCAATAATATATTCCGTATCCACTGCTGTAGTGTATACGTTGACCTTGCAGGCATTGTTTCAATTTGTTTGCCCAGTGTGTTCTTCATTTTTCAAACAACGGCCACCTAGCTGTGTGAGCTTGTTCACATTCTGTCTTAATATCAATAATAATACCGTCTCCAGAAACACCACCTGAGTGACGTTTTTCAAGCAGCAATAATATATTCCGTATCCACTGCTGTAGTGTATACGTTGACCTTGCAGGCATTGTTTGCCCAGTGTGTTCTTCATTTTTCAAACAACGGCCACCTAGCTGTGTGAGCTTGTTCACATTCTGTCTAAATATCAATAATAATACCGTCTCCAGAAACACCACCTGAGTGACGTTTTCCAAGCAGCAATAATATATTCCGTATCCACTGCTGTAGTGTATACGTTGACCTTGCAGGCATTGTTTGCCCAGTGTGTTCTTCAAACAACTGCCGCCTAGCTGTGTGAGCTTTTTCACATTCTGTCTAAATATCAATAATAATACCGTCTCCAGAAACACCACCTGAGTGACGTTTTCCAAGCAGCAATAATATATTCCGTATCCACTGCTGTAGTGTATACGTTGACCTTGCAGGCATTGTTTCAATTTGTTTGCCCAGTGTGTTCTTCATTTTTCAAACAACGGCCACCTAGCTGTGTGAGCTTGTTCACATTCTGTCTTAATATCAATAATAATACCGTCTCCAGAAACACCACCTGAGTGACGTTTTTCAAGCAGCAATAATATATTCCGTATCCACTGCTGTAGTGTATACGTTGACCTTGCAGGCATTGTTTGCCCAGTGTGTTCTTCATTTTTCAAACAACGGCCACCTAGCTGTGTGAGCTTGTTCACATTCTGTCTAAATATCAATAATAATACCGTCTCCAGAAACACCACCTGAGTGACGTTTTCCAAGCAGCAATAATATATTCCGTATCCACTGCTGTAGTGTATACGTTGACCTTGCAGGCATTGTTTGCCCAGTGTGTTCTTCAAACAACTGCCGCCTAGCTGTGTGAGCTTTTTCACATTCTGTCTAAATATCAATAATAATACCTTCTCCAGAAACACCACTTGAGTGACGTTTTCCAAGCAGCAATAATATATTCCGTATCCACTGCTGTAGTGTATACGTTGACCTTGCAGGCATTGTTTGCCCAGTGTGTTCTTCAAACAACTGCCGCCTAGCTGTGTGAGCTTTTTCACATTCTGTCTAAATATCAATAATAATACCGTCTCCAGAAACACCACCTGAGTGACGTTTTCCAAGCAGCAATAATATATTCCATATCCACTGCTGTAGTGTATACGTTGGACCTTGCAGGCATTGTTTGCCCAGTGTGTTCTTCAAACAACTGCCACCTAGCTGTGTGAGCTTTTTCACATTCTGTCTAAATATCAATAATAATACCGTCTCCAGAAACACCACCTGAGTGACGTTTTCCAAGCAGCAATAATATATTCCGTATCCACTGCTGTAGTGTATACGTTGACCTTGCAGGCATTGTTTGCCCAGTGTGTTCTTCAAACAACTGCCACCTAGCTGTGTGAGCTTTTTTACATTCTGTCTAAATATCAATAATAATACCGTCTCCAGAAACATCACCTGAGTTGTTGTTTTAAAAAAAATGCCAGGCAAAGGCAGGCCGCCACGCAGAGGCACTAGGGGCCGTGCTGCTATGCTATCCTGGGCCCTAGGAAATTGCCCAGTTTTACAAAGGCAATTACCCTGAACTCCCAAAATGCTGAAGAGGTAGTTGACTGGCTTACACAGCACACCCCATCCTCTACCGTTTCTAACTTTGCCACAACATCCTCATCCTCCTCTGCTATGGGCACCCCACGTAACACTTCCTCCACCACCGGCGCCCCTTCTTCACTGGAGTCAGAGGAGTTATTTACACATGAGTTTCTTGAACTGAGTGATGCGGAACCATTATTGGCAGAAGAAGATGAAGGAGATGAGGACGTTACACCAGATATAATTCTGGCAGACAACACAACAGAGATGGACATAATGAGTGATGAGGAGGTCCCCGCTGCTGCTTCCTTCTGTGAGCTGTTAGAAGAAATTGATGCATCTGAGGAGAATGATGATGAGGAGATTGATGTTTTGTGGGTGCCCAGTAGAAGAGAGCAAGAGGAGGATAGTTCAGATGGAGAGACGGAGAGTCAGAGAGGCAGGAGGAGAATAAGACTTAGAAGAAGCAGGGAGGACAGCTCGCAGGGAACAGTAGGGCAACAACATGTATCGGCACCTGTGGTCAGCCGGACAACGCACCCGCCATTGCCGCCAACTTCTACTGTTACCGCCAGATTGCCAGCTTCAAAAAGCTCAGCAGTGTGGGATTTTTTTAATGTGTGTGCCTCTGACAAAAGCGTTGTAATTTGCAATGAGTGCAGTCAGAAACTGAGTCTTGGGAAGCCCAACACCCACATAGGTACAACTTCTATGCGAAGGCACATGAACGGCAAGCACAAAGCACTATGGGAGCAACACCTCAAAGGCAGCAGACAAACTAAAAGCCACCCTCCTTCTGATTCAGCATCTTACTGCTCTACCTCTGCTGTCCTTGACCCGTCTGAACCACCCTCCACTCCGCCTTCCACCTTGACCACCAGTTCCCAGTCATCTGCCCCCAGCCAAGTTTCTGTGAGGGCCATGTTTGAGCGTAAGAAGCTAATGTCTGCGAGTCACCCCCTTGCCTGGCGTCTGACAGCTGGCTTGTCTTCACTCTTAGCCCGCCAGCTTTTACCATACCAGCTGGTGGACTCTGAGGCCTTCCGCAAATTTGTAGCAATTGGGACACCGCAGTGGAAGGTACCCAGCCGCAATTTTTTCTCCAAGAAGGGAATACCACACCTGTACCACCATGTGCAGAGCCAAGTCACCGCATCTCTGTCACTTAGTGTTGGGGCAAAGGTCCATATGACTACTGACGCATGGTCCTCCAAGCATGGTCAGGGCAGGTATGTCACCTACACTGCCCACTGGGTGAACTTGCTTATGGCTGGGAAGCAGGGAATGTGTGGCTCAACAACAACAGTGGAGTTGGTGTCACCGCCACGGATTGCACGCGGTTCTGCCACCACCTCTACTCCTCCTTCGCTCTCTACCTCGTCTTCTTCCTCTGCTTCCTCCTCCTCTGCTGCTGGGTCCTCCTCCTCCACACCTGTGCACCCCCAGCTCCCCCTAGGCTATTCGACGTGCCAGGTACGCCGTTGTCATGCTGTCTTGGGGATGACGTGCCTGGAAAGCAGAAACCATACCGGATCTGTACTCCTGTCATCTCTGCAGTCACAGGCCGAACGGTGGCTGACCCCACACCAACTGAAGATCGGAAAAGTGGTGTGTGACAACGGAAGCAATCTGTTGGCAGCACTGAGACTGGGCAATTTAACACATGTGCCCTGCATGGCACATGTTCTGAATTTAATAGTCCAACGTTTTGTCTCGAAGTACCCAGGATTCCAGGACATTCTCAGGCAGTCCAGGAAGGTGTCGGCCCATTTCAGACGTTCCTACACAGCCATGGCACGCCTTGCTGACATTCAGCAGCGGTACAACATGCCAGTCAGGCGTTTAATTTGCGACAGCCAGACTCACTGGAATTCAACGCTCCTCATGTTGGAACGTCTGCTGCAACAACAAAGAGCCGTCAATGAATACCTGTTTGAACTGGGTGGTTGGACTGGATCTGCAGAGCTGGGGATTTTTTTCCCCCGTTACTGGGTGCTTATGCGCGATGCCTGCAGGCTCATGCGCCCTTTTGAAGAGGTTACAAACATGGTCAGTCGCACCGAAGGCACCATCAGCGACCTAATACCCTTTGCTTTCTTCCTGGAGCGTGCCGTGCGACGAGTGACAGATGAGGCTGTAGACCAGCGTGACGAGGAGCAGGAAGCGCACGATTTCTGGTCGGAATCACCAGAACGAGCCCAGGCACCTGCTGCAACGCAGGGAGAGGTGTCAGAAGTGGAGTCAGAGGAGGAAGGTGGCTTTGTGGAGGAGGAGGACCAACAGGAGCAGACTTCCCAGGGGGCTTGTGGTGACCTTTTGGGGACCCCTGGTCTTGTACGTGGCTGGAGGGAGGAGACCGTGGATGATATAGTCCTTGATAACGAGGAAGCGGAGATGGATACCTCTGCATCCAACCTTGTGAGAATGGGGTCTTTCATGCTGTCATGCCTGTTGAAGGACCCCCGTATCAAGAGGCTTAAGGAGAAGGACCTGTACTGGGTCGCAACGCAACTAGACCCTCGGTACAAGCATAAAGTGGCAGAAATGTTACCAACGTACCACAAGTCCGAAAGGATGCTGCATTTACAAACCAGCCTGCAAAACATGTTGTACAATGCTTTTAAGGGTGATGTCACTTCAGGAACTCATCAACATTCCAGGGGCAGAGGTGCCAGTAATCCTGCCACGAGCGCACCTGCAAGGACAATAGGGATGTAGCGAACGTCGGAAAAAAAAAATGTGAACAAGCTCACACAGCTAGATGGCGGTTTGAAGAAAACACTGTGCAAATACTGCCCACAAGATCAACGTATACACTACTACAGCGGTGGATACGGATCTCGTAAAATTTATTATGGCTGCTTGAAAAAAGTCACTCCGGTGTTTTTTCTGGAGACGGTAATATTATGGATATTTAGACAGAATGTGAACAAGGTCACACAGCTAGATGGCAGTTGGTTGAATAACACACTGGGCAAAAAATGCCTACAGGGCAAATAATGCCTAAAAGGTCAACTTATACACTACTACAGCGGTAGTAAAATAAAAAAAAGTAAAATAAAAAAAAAATGAATATTAAAAAAAAAAAATTAAAGTTGGTGCTGCTGAACTACTAGGAGCAGCAGATTAGCACACCAGTCCCACTCCCCAACACTGCTAGACTAATAGCACTGGGCTCTTATAGTAGTAGTAGTAGTAGTAGTAAAACAACAAAAAAATAAATAAAAGCAGTCCTTACAAGGACTACTGTTATTGCAGCAGTCAGCAGATGAGATCAGAAGCAGGACAGCTGCCCACTGCAGCTACATACAGAGCACTGCAGGTAGATTACTAGCCAGCAAAGCTACCTAAGCTTAAATGTCCCTCAAACCCCTGCAGACTTCTGTCCCTCCAATAACAGAGCAGTATCAAAACGATTACTAGCCAGCAAACTTTCAACTGTCCCTGAAATCACTAACAGGCAGCAGCTCTCTCCCTACACTATCTCTTCAGCACACACAGGCAGAGTGAAAAAACGCTGCAGGGCTTCGGTTTTTATAGGGAAGGGGAGTGGTCCAGGGGAGAGCTTCCTGATTGGCTGCCATGTACCTGCTGGTCTGGGGTGAGAGGGCAAAAAAAAGCGCCAACAATGGCGAACCCAAAATGGCGAACGTCGCGCGACGTTCGCGAACTTCCGGCGAGCGCGAACACCCGATGTTCGCGCGAACAAGTTCGCCGGCGAACAGTTCGCGCCATCTCTAAAGGACAATGCACTTTGGCCACTCTGTAACGTCAGACATGCAAAGGTTTTTCAGTCCAAGGCAGCGCCAGAACCCTTCTGGATCCACCCTCAAAGAACGCCTCGACCGGCAGGTAGCGGACTACCTGGCATTAACTGCAGATATCGACACTCTGAGGAGCGATGAACCCCTGGACTACTGGGTGCGCAGGCTTGATCTGTGGCCAGAGCTGTCACAATTTGCCATGAACCTCTTGTCTTGCCCCGCCTCAAGTGTCCTCTCAGAAAGGACCTTCAGTGCAGCAGGAGGGATTGTAAACTGAGAAGAGAACTCGCCTAGGTCACAAAAGTGTGGATTACCTGACCTTTATTAAAATGAACGAGGCATGGATCTCGGAGGGTTACTGCACACCGGAAGACTTGTTCTGACTCCCCATGCAGCTGTCCTTCTCTGCACGCCGCATGACTCCACACACAGCTGTCCTTTAGCGTCCTCCTCCCTCCGCCACCGTTACAAACTAGGGTGCAAACCCTACTGGTTTCATTTTAATCAAAACTTTTTGGACAGGTAAATCCTGAGTTTTTCTGGCCTCTGTGCTTCAGTGGCTGCAACCAAAAAAATTAATATTTTCAGCATTTATATGGCATATTTTTTCTGGCCTCTGTGCTTCAGTGGCTGCGACAATTTTTTTTTATATTTTTAGCATTTATATGGCATATTTTTTCTGGCCTCTGTGCTTCAGTGGCTGCAAAAAAAAAAAAATTTATATTTTCAGCATTTATATGGAATATTTTTTCTGGCCTCTGTGCTTCAGTGGCTGCGACAATTTTTTTTTTATATTTTTAGCATTTATATGGCATATTTTTTCTGGCCTCTGTGCTTCAGTGGCTGCGACAAAAAAAATTAATATTTTCAGCATTTATATGGCATATTTTTTCTGGCCTCTGTGCTTCAGTGGCTGCGACAATTTTTTTTTATATTTTTAGCATTTATATGGCATATTTTTTCTGGCCTCTGTGCTTCAGTGGCTGCGAAAAAAAAAATTAATATTTTCAGCATTTATATGGCATATTTTTTCTGGCCTCTGTGCTTCAGTGGCTGCGACAAAAAAAACATAATTTTTCAGGAAAGTACACATGCCTAATTTTTCAGGGTTCTGCAACAGTGGCAAAATCGCATCTTTTATGGTCACCACAGGTGATCAATAAAGTAGACCAAAACTGGGCCCACACTGCAGAATCAGTGTTTTTTGGTTCACTTCACTGTACATTGAATTACCTCTGCCTGACCGTGCACATGCGCACAAGCACGGTGACTGCTAAACACACCACTACAGAAATATTGCCACCAACAGGACGAACATCCTGGAGGTGACAAGCAACTAGTAATTAAAAACTATTATTTGCTCACTTGACGGTATCATTCATTAAAGCTCTTTGCGTTTTTTTGCGTTGCAGTAAGCGCCACGTTTTGTCTTTGCGTGTGAACAGGCTGTAACCTTTACACGACTTGATTGGCATGTAGACGCCGGACGTTTTAAAGCAGTTTATTACACAAGTTTAGAAATGTAGTGTGATTTCTGCCCTTTACAGAACTCTGCAAGGATTTGATGGACATTTTAGGTTAGGTAGCTTTGCTGGCTAGTAATCTACCTTCTACTGCAGTGCTCTGTATGTAGCTGCTGTGGGCAGCTGTCCTGCTGCTGATCTCTCATCTGCTGACTGCTGCCTGTAACCCAATAGTCCTTGTAAGGACTGCTTTTATTTTCTTTTTTGTTTTTTTTACTTTGCTACTGTAAGAGCCCAGTGCTATTAGTCTAGCTGTGTTGGGGAGTGGGACTGGTGTGCTGCTCCTCCTAGTAGTTCACCACTACCAGCACCAACCAGAGTCAAAATTGTTACAAAGTATCTTATTTGCACCTGTTAGCTGTTCTGAGCTCTCTGACAAAAGCTAATTAAGTTAGAAACTGTTTTTTTTCTGGCTGTTCAGTTCAGAGAAAAGAGGGACTGGTGTGCTGCTCCTCCTAGTAGTTCACCACTACCAGCACCAACCAGAGTCAAAATTGTTACAAAGTATCTTATTTGCACCTGTTAGCTGTTCTGAGCTCTCTGCCAAAAGCTAATTAAGTTAGAAACTGTTTTTTTTATGGCTGTTCAGTTCAGAGAAAAGAGGGACTTTCCAGTACAAAAGAGGGACAGGGGGTTGAGTGGTCAAAAGAGGGACAGTTGGGAGGTATGCAAGTGCCACCTAGCTGTGTGAGCTTTTTCACATTCTGTCTAAATAACAATTCCGTGTCCGTAAACATCACCTGAGTGATGTTTTTACAGCAGCAATAATATATTCCGTATCCACTACTGTATACGTTGCCCTTGCAGGCATTGTTTGCCCAGTCTTTAACCAAGTGCCACCTAGCTGTGTGAGCTTTTTCACATTCCGTGTCCAGAAACATCACCTGAGTGACGTAGTGTGATTTCTGCCCTTTACAGCACAAAACGCAGCGCTGTGTCAACAATGTATTTTTCAGATACATTTTTGCCCTTGATCCCCCTCTGGCATGCCACTGTCCAGGTCGTTGCACCCTTTAAACAACTTTAAAATCATTTTTCTGGCCAGAAATGTCTTTTCTAGCTTTTAAAATTCGCCTTCCCATTGAAGTCTATGGGGTTCGCGACGTTCGCGAACCGTTCGCATTTTTGACGCAAGTTCGCGAATATGTTCGCGAACATTTTTTCCGCCGTTCGCTACATCCCTAATCTTTAATAACTTTTAATATTTTCAATATTTTTGCTAGACAGTTCACTATAACTGCCTCTGATTCCTTGGAAATAACAAAGCATTTATGTGCATGTTAGATGTCCACAAAATGATATGAAAGAATACAAGAGAAAACAACATTTACTACCGACTCTCACATCATCTAAATTGGTGACAGAATCCTGCAGATATAGCATTAAAAACAATATTCAGTTAGAAGAAACATCAAGTATGTGTCTCCAGAATATTTTTCCCTTCAAAAGAATATTTGTGAGAGATTAGCGTATTTGTTAGAATTCTTTGTCCAGGCATTCTCTGTCAGAAACAGAAAGCAGAAATATTCATTAAAGTTCCCCTTTGATATTTTTCTTGTAGGTAAACTTACACTTGTGTTTAAGCTACTCTTTATATATTTATTTATTTATACTATAATAAATCTTTGATAGCTGAATTTCACTTTCTTCTCTTATCCTTGTGTTTGCATCAGTGACTGAGTAGCACAATATTTTTATATATATTACCTAAAAGTATGGCTAAAATGATACTCTTAAGTTCTATTGAGATACAGAAATCATTTCGTTAAATAACAGAAGAAAGACTGGCTGGTTAGGGTTGTTTACACTGGAGAAGAGGTGCTTAAATAAGAAGGAAAGATATTGAGGCAGATTATTGACAATAGATTAGCTGCAAAAGTGCAAGAACAAAAAAGGCGCTAAGACAAAAAAGTAAATGTCAGTGGAGTAATGGTTAGCACCTTCCATTGGTTGAGATATAGGCACAAATTAGTGGTGTGCAGGGTCACATGGTATATAGATTAGGAAAAGAAAAGGTATGTCCCATAACATTGCACCTTCCCACTCAGTCTGACATCCCACTCGAATGATAATAAAATGTAACTTTAACTTATGACCATTTAAAAATGCCCAAAAATGTTCATTAAAATAAAGGTTAGGAGAGGAAGCTGTGCAGACACAAGTACATTTACATGTACTTGTAAAACTTTATTTATGGGCAAAACAGACCTGTATGCTGTATGCCTGTAGATAATATACTATTGGAGGTAATACTGTAAATCTTACTTAAAAACGTATTATAATGATTCCTAATTTTTTTTCATTCATTTTAATTTGCACATGAATTAATCAGAAATTTGCGAATCTTAAATGCACATTGCGAACCTGTAACAACTGCTTAAAAAAAGTTTTGGACCAAATGTAACAAAAAATGTTATTAGTAGTGATGGGCGAATAAATTTGTCAGGCGCGAATTCACAGTGAATTTCCACAATTCGCCGCCGGTGAATAAATTTGCCTAACTTGCAGACGTCATTGGAAAAGTCGCTCGCGTCAACACTATTCCGACACCATACACTTTAACACGGGTGTCAAAAAATTTTCGAGTTACATGAATTTTTTGCCTTTTGCGAATTTCAGCAAAGTGAAACGGGAGACATTCTACCATTACTGGTTATTAGATTCACTGTGTACTATTGTAAACTATAAAATTCACAATCGCTATCCTACTGTCGTGTGACAAAATTGTTCATATTGCAAACATTTATTCACATTACAAATGATTTTTGCATTAGTGACCAATATTACATTCCCCTATATGTGCCTGTGTACTTGGGGTGTTTTGATTAATTAAAACTGACTTTCAGGTTTTTGAGAATATGGATATGTACATATGACACAATGCCATTGCACTGGAGACATCTACTACCAAGTTCCTAAGCATGAGAAAATGTGTAATAAAAATTGTATACGATTATTTAGTACTGGTAAGTTAATGCAGAAATATTGTATTACATGGTATTTTAAAAAACAAAACACAAATCTGAACCTTTTTCTTTTCTTCAGCCTTGAAACCCTCAGAAGTTTGATTTCTAAATCAGTCGTTTTGTCTTCCTAGAAGCCTGAAAACAATAACGTATGCTTTCTTGGGTAATATAGTACAAGCTAAAATAAAAATTTGTATTGAAGGGAAATATTCAGGAACTGCATAGAGATGACAACAGAATGCAAATTAGTGCCATAAGTAACCAATAAAGTTAATGCAGCAGAAGGTTTAAACAGCAGTAGCTGTATGCTTTATTTCCCTTGGAAACAAGAGTGACATTGATGTTTGGGGTGACTGAGAAAAAAGTCCATGCTTGAGAGGTTACACTTTAAATATGACATTGGAAGGCTATGTCCAAAGAGCAAATTATTGCAGCAAATGCAACAAAATACACAGCTTATCCCTTTTAGAGTGCATATTGAAGAATCTACTGCAATGGCATAAAAGTATCATTGACAGCATAGATTCTAGGTTCCTCTTTGATCTATGCCCTGCCACATTTTTACTGGCAACATGTGACATATTAAATCAAAGAGAATTAGCACTAAAAGCGTCAAAGCAAACAAGATCGGTTTCATCACAAACATGAAAGTATAAAATGTAGTAAATATAAGTATAAATCTTAAAAGCAAATGAAATCATCCATTATACATTTTTGTTGGAAAAGACCATGAACTTTCCTCTCTATAATAGTTTTGCCTGTTTAGAGATTATAGCAATGTTTGTTATAATTTCTATAAAAAGTTTCAGTTCTGGTTGTTGAAGGCATGCCAAAGAATATATTAGATGAGATAGATAGGAACAGCATTTTTATCAAACCAGGATATCATGGGCTATACAGTTACCACACATTATACAACTATTGCCTAGAGCCTATTGGAAGGCTACCTATACCAAAAGAGTGATAGGACAGTCTAAAAATGCACAGAGAATTATACCTTTAAGGTGTTTAATATAGGCTACAGCAGGATGCCTTGGAGAAAAGGGGTAAATTTTTCGCTGGCAGCCAGGTAATTAGGTGGCATCTGAAAGCAGAACTTCTACTGCAGGTAAAAGGAGTGTGCTCTCAAATCTATAGGCTCTTGCTTGGATGTCTGAAAGAGACAGCTTTTCTCCAATATGAGGAGAGCCACAGGGCTGACTGATCCCTGAATATGGCGGAATACATACGGGAGGACCAGATAGGAGGAAGCCAGGGAACCTGGGGAAAAGCAGTAACCGCAAAACATGAGAGATTGTAAATTATACAGATTTTTAAGAGGAAAAACCTTGTGGAGATTTTGTCGGGGCTTGGCCAATAGACCCTCACCCTATGATTAACAGGGAAGCTGCCTGTGTATAAGGTAGAGGCAGACAAGTCTAGGATTTTATTTTCTATATTTTGTTTTGGAAAAGCCTTAAATAAAGTGACCAAGGGACAGTTTATACTGCACTGAACTGTCTGTGCCTCAGTTTTAGGTGTCTAAAACCTTGATAAATCTGCCCCTTATTGTAGGATGAAAATGTAGCATCCCAATTTCACAACTCTCTATTCTCCAGGGAGTTACTTTCCCCTTCTCCACTCTGGCAAACATTCCCCTGCCAACTCCCAGTTGTGACTTACTTGAAAAAACCACCAGGAGAAGCCAGAACTCCACACCACGAATTCCATCCCCCAAACCACCTAAATTAAACACCCAAACCAACCACCAAACCATTTTAAGGAAGCTGCCAAATGTGCACTGAACTGTTTCATGCTTCAAACTAATGGCAGACTACAAGTACGCCTTCTCCTCCTTTCTCACTATAACCCCAGTCTGAACTCTTCTGCCTTTCTAGCCCTGTCGATGCTCCCCTACTTTAATCCCTCTGGTTTGGGTAACTCCAAAGTGAAGAAAGAGAATGGATGGAAAGTTGAAGACTGACTAATAAGATGGCATTATACAGTATATTTTTTTTCTCTTCTCCCTTTTATTTGCATTCTTTCCCCCACTTTCCTACCATGTATTGCAGTCAACATTTACAGTGAAGTGCTATTTGCATAAAGCCAAAGTGTATATGCTCTGGGGGTTTAAAAAATCAATATTTGTCTATTACAGAGTGACTTAATTCTATGTTTAACAGAATTTGATTCCTTCTAAATAACCTGCAGCATTTGTTTCCATAATACATAGGAAGTGATATATAACAGTGTACTGTATGTATAAAAAAGTACATATTTCAGTCCCTTTGTATAATGTAAAAACACTGTTTGTAAACAATACATTATTGCTGTGTTGATATATTAAAACCTATGTTTTGTAATTACACAACTTAATCTTGATGCTTCCAGCCATAAATGCAAACATAATGCATAACTACACTTAAAAAAAAATCTGATCCTCAAATTTATATTGTGACTTTTCTATTTACTTAGTATTCTAATGCAGAGCCCATAAAAATGTATTCTGACACTGTCTTCTACAATTCTTAAGCATCATTCATTTCAAGTATTAAACTCTATCCTAAATGTATCCTCACATCACAAACCAAACTTATCTTTTTACTTTGAATTTATTTTTTAGCTTATGACACTGATCTTATCATTTGATTCAAAACATTTAAATAAGAGTTTGCATTTCCTATACTCATGATATAGGGCAATAGATGATTTATTGTTCTATAGATGTTAAACTATTTTATTGGTATCTGGTTGACTAAAATGATACAACTAAGATATAATTAATCCTTATTGGAGGCAAAACCAGCCTATTGGGTTTATTTAATGATTACATGATTTTCTAGTAGACTTAAGGTATTATGGAAATAATATAAATAATATAAAGTATATAAAATATATAATTATGGAAAGATCATTATCCAGAAAACCCCAGGTCCAGAGCATTCTGGATAACGGGTCCTGTACCTGTAGTTTTATTTTGAAAAACTGAGACTATGAAAGTTATGCAATATAAGGAAGGGAGCATTTACCTACAAACATCTCATTGGTTGATATGAGTTACTGCATCTGGGCAAACCTTGTGCGTTTTACTACATATAGTGGTATGTGTTTGTTAGTAATGCAACATTGGGGCTATGCAATATGTTTCATTATAAGTCATAAAACGGTTTAACCCATATTTTGTCTAAATTGTTACCAAGCCAATATTTTAGAGTTGGGTAGGTCCAGTGCATAAACTCAGACCCAAAGGGGTAAATTTATCAAAGAGTGAAGTTCCGCCACTAGAGTGAAAATCCGCAACTCTCAATTCATTTCTATGGGATTTTGAAAGGCGTATTTATCAATAGGTGAAGTGGAAGTTCACCCTTTGATTAATACACCTATAAAAATCCCATAGAAATGAATGGAGAGTGGCGGAATTTCACTCTAGTGGCGGAACTTCACTATTAACTTCACTCTTTGATAAATATACCCCAAAGAGTGGAGGAATAACTCTGCATGTTTAGGGATAAGAATGGTTTATTACTCATCCAATAATTTAAAAACAAACTAGATTTGAATTTTTTTTTGGATATTTTGTAATAATTATGAAGAGCAATACAATTATTTGATTTGCAAGAAGATATTCACATTTTTAATGAGTGATGACTACCAAAAACAATTATGAAGATGCAGTATCTATATATTCTTTTAGATAATTAATGGGCAGGTTGACTGAAGACTTCTGGTGCTTTCAGCTACTTACTGGACCAACAGGGAAATGGAGAAATCAGATTTTCCCTCAACTGAGGTTTCTTTAGATACTGTTGCCTGAGTTAGAAGGTTACATTGAATGAAGTCTATTTTCTAAAAAATACATTGCAAAATCAGTAGATAAGGATTCATTACACTTGGCACAGAATGGACAGTTATTGGAAGCTGCCATGGATAAGCTTAGGACAACTGAAAATTTTGAAAAACAGCAGGGTAAGTGAGGGTTGGTTGGAGATACAACTGTGGTCATATAGACTTCAAAATATTTAATTGACTACTTATTATTCAGTATTGGTATTATTACTTGTTATTTCAAATACTCAGTATTTTAGCATCTTATAAAAAAACATTATTTTTAGTGTATATATAAAAGTTTTGCAGTTTGTATTATTTTCCATGTTGGTGTGTTAAGGGACTGAGGACCCTTGTGAGATCCTAAGAAATGTTTTTCAATGTCATGTGCATTTGGGCATTACAAGCAATGTTCCTGCATTAGCTGTTCCATTAGTAACAGAACTGTAAATATCAGTAGGATGATATCAAAGCATTCAGGTTTACATCAATAGATGGACGGGGAAAGTCTTATCTTTGCTGTTTTGTCACTTTGTCATTATCAGGGTCTACTTATGATTTTTGTTAAATTATGTATGTGTCTAAAAAAAGGCACTTAAAGCAACATAGATACAGTATTTAATAAAATTGAAGCATATGATAATTTGATTTCCATAATTGTCATATGAGTAATGAGAGTTGGGTGATTTTGCTGTATATACAGTATATATTAAAGAAATAGTCTGTGTTTACCCAACATAATTGTATCTATTTTTTATTAAGTGTTTTGTCAAGAGCAGTAGAGATTACCTGGCTCTTGACATTTACAAATGTGCTGTTTGGAGAGTGTGGTTTCAGGCCTAGATTTTAAATGATATAGAGCAGCCATTCTGTATTTCTTCTTTTGTCAGCAGTTATCCTTCTGTGTTGCACTAGATTTTATTGTGTTTGCTTCAAGAGAAACAGGAGCTATTTTACATGCCGATTGTTTAGTACTCATTCATTTAGGCGACTCTGGGGCTAATCCACTTGTTTGCAATGTTTTGTATTGTCTCATTATGCAAACTCCTAGCACCCCCTCTCAGAACTATTGTCCTGAGTCTGCATTCTGTCCAATTTCTACAGTGCATGCACCTGAAATAAATACTTTGATGTACCGTACAGCATCATTACAATGACTTGCTCATTGTGTCTAATTTAGTCTTATTGTGTGTCTTATTTAGTCTTATTGCACTCAAACACAGTCCTAGGCTTATTTTAGTGAGTCTGATCTACAAATGTATAACCGCATCTGTTGAAATATTTTTTGTTACATACATTTTTGCAATACAAAACATTTTATTTTATAAACTGCAGTTTTTCCCAAAGGAGGGAAAGTGTTGTGGGTTATACATGTCTAGATGTCTATTTTGTCAAAAAAGGAATTTTTAGACAAATGGTGTTATTTTCATTTTTCTTTTTTGTTGTGTTCTTTGCAGTAACCATAAGAAATTGGGCAAACATAGACCCTTTGTAAAATGGCAGTAATTAACTTTGTACATTAGGCACATATACATTTAGTATCATTTTTATGTTGCTATTTCATGCCCTATTTGGCTGATCATTTAAATCTCCACAATGGTAGCTTAGCTGACAGTGAGAAGAAGTTGATGTAGTGGTGCAATTCCTGGGTAAAGCTGAGATTATCCCGGTTTCCATCTATATTTTCATTAATCAGGAGATGGATCGGAAATAGGTCTCATTGTCCACAACATAATTTTTGGCCAAAGTACCATATCTTCCATGTCTAAGGGGTCCATTTACTACCAACCAATTGTGATTTTTTTTTCACGAAACTTGAAAAATTTTAGGTTTTGATATATTTCTAAAAAGCTCTAAAAATTTATTAAATGTAAAAACCATGAAAGTCTTTAGCAATTAAATTGTAATTTTTTTTCAGGAATCTCGAAAAATTTGAGGTTTTGCTGTATTTCTAAAAAGCTCTAAAAAATTTGGAATTTGCGAAGTGTAAAAGCCATAAAAACCTTTAATGCTAAACTTCGCCAAGTAAAAGTTGTCAAAGTGCTTAGGAAGTCAATGGGAGTTGCACTGATCCTATTGGATCATTTTTAATGCAATCAGAATTTTAGAAGTTTTCAGATTTATTTTCACTACGAAATCTTTAGAGGTTCGCGATATTTTTTTTTTGTATTCTTTTTATTGAGCATGTTTATATCAGTTTACAACTATACTGCATACGCATTATTGTACATATATTTTAAAGCTTGTAGCAATAGTAACTGAAAAGTCATAAAGATTAAACATTAAGTTATTCTAGACATTGATATTCATTTTTGTGGTATAATTTCTTTTTCTGATTTCTTTACAGGTCATTCAGGTCATTCCAAGGAGAGGGTCAAGCAGTTATCAATTTACAATCAGGTAAGTATTTACATAAGTCCGGGTTTATCAGGTTGAGAGTAACTTTAACGTATAGTGGTGTTCTGATTCAGGTTCAATGGGTTAGCAACTTTGCTAAGTATTCCTTCCATGGCAACCAAATGGCTGTACAGTTCACATATTTATTATTTATGGAGGCAGTCAGCTCCTCCATTAGACATATGTCATTTGAAACCATTTCTCCTTATTTGGAGGGGTTCTCTGTCTCCACTACATGGGGATCTGAGCCTTAGCAGCAATTATAAGTTGTAATCATGTCTGTTTTAGTGAAGTTCTCTGGTTCAAAGTCATGGAATAATAAAATAGCTGGAGAGTCTGTTTTCACTCTTTCATCTTTAATATCCGAGTATGTTTCAAATACCTCCTTCCAATATGATTTTAATAATGGACAAGTAAGCCATAAATGTTCTAATGAACCTTGATCTTGCTCACATCTCCAACATAAGTCATTATCCATCAAACCCATTTTTTTTTAATACCATTGGTGTTCTATACCATCTGGACAATAGTTTATATGAAGACTCTTGTAGTCTGTTGCTTATTGAACATTTATTAGTGTATTTATATATTCTCTCCCAGTCTTGGTAATTTGAAGCAATGCGATATTTTTATTTTATTGTCTACTCCAGTTTAGTAATTTCTTCCTTCAGAAAAGTTGATCAGATTTGTTAAGCAGTCATCTATCTTAAGGCTTTATAATGAATGAGGTATTTATTAGTATTTAATGAATCCATTGTTTTTATTCATTTTCTGAATAGCAACATAGAGAGAGGGACAGATGACCAGCTATAATTTAATAAAGTACCTCAACATCTACAGTACACTCTTAGCAGATGTGCTTTTTTATCAGGAGACACACTTCTCTAAACTCAACCCACTAAAATTTAATAACAAACACTATCCTTATGGCTTCAACGCCTACTCCCCTAACATGACAATGGAGGTTTTTGATTCTTATAGGGACCACAGTATCAGCTCTCTAAAGTATCAGTGACTAAAGTAATAGCGGAACCCACTGGACGTTATCTACTATTGCATTGTTTATTAAGAACTACTGAATTCACTTTGATTAACCTGCATGTCCCAAATTAAAATCAGATATTATATATAAACGCTACATTCCAGAAATTACTCAAATATAAAATAGGCAGGTGTATTATAGCTGGAGACTACAGCACTACAGACCTACAGACCCAAATCTAGACAAACCCAGAGAGAGAATATACCTACATCTCTCCCAGACATGCCACCCACACTAAGGGGCAAATTTACTTAGGGTCGAATATCGAGGGTAAATTAACCCTCAATATTCGACTGCTGAATTGAAATCCTTCGACTTCGAATATCGAAGTCGAAGGATTTACCATAATTCGTTCGATCGAGCTATCGGACGAAAAATCGTTCGATCGAACGATTAAATCCTTGGAATCGTTCGATCGAACGATTAAATCTTTTGAATAATTTGATCAGACGATTAAATACTTCGAATCGTTCGATTCGAAGGATTTTAATCCATCGATTGAACAATTTTTATTCGACCCAAAAAAGCTTAGAAAGCCTATGGGGACCATCCCCATAGGCTAACATTGACTTCGGTAGGTGTTAGGTGGCGAACTAGGGGGTCGAAGTTTTTTTTTAACGAGACAGTACTTCGACTATCGAATGGTCGAATAGTCGAACGATTTTTAGTTCGTATCGTTCGATTCGAATTCGTAGTCGAAGGTCAAAGTAGCCCATTCGATGGTCGAAGTAGCCAAAAAAACCATTTGAAATTCGAAGTTTTTTTTATTCTATTCCTTCCTTAAGTAAATGGGCCCCTAAGATTGTTTTATTTGTAGCTGACCCTCAAACTACTGCCCAGATCTCAAAATCTTGGATAGGTCTCTGTACATGGTCTGAAAATGTTCCAATCTGCATAGAATAAATGATGATGATGATGATGATGATGATAGAATTATGGCCCTCTCATCTTAATCAGAAATCTGGGATATGGAGGCTTAACAAATTCCATCTACTAAAAGCTGAGTATATACAAAACCAAACAGAAATTGACTTGGAAATATGGGGGCAAATTCACTAAGCCGCGAAGCGCCGAACGCTAGCGTTAATTCACTAGCGTTTGGCATTTTCGCTAATGCGCAAATTCACTAACGAACGCGGGCGTAGTTTCGCTAGTGTTACTTCGCAACCTTACGCCAGGCGAATTTTCACTAGCGACGAAACTACGCAAATTCACTAACTTGCGCAGTGTACTGAACGCTACCTTTTACGCTAGACTTCCTTCGCTCACCTCAGACCTGGCGAAGCGCAATAGAGTAGATAGGGATTGTTTAAAAAAAAGTCAATTTTTTTTCTAAGTCCCAAAAAACGCTGGCGTGTTTTCTACATGATGGCTGATAGGCTGAAAAAGATCGAAAATTTTTTGGGGCTCCCCTTTCTCCCCCCTACATTTCCTGACTCATAGCAACTTACCTAGACAGTGGGCACATGTGTAGGGCAAAATAAAATTTTTATTTGCTGATTTGAAGGTTTTCTATGCATTTGTAGTGCAGATACGTGTTCCTCCATTGAAATTTGAATTTCGCGCCGTATGCGGATTTTAGTGAATTTGCGGAGCCCTGGCGAAACTACGCCTGGCGAAGTGTGGCGAAGTGCGGCGAAGTTGCGCCTGGCGCAACTTTGCATCTTAGTGAATTTGCCCCAGAGTGTGTAAAGAGAACAGCAGCACACACATATAGATTACTGGTTTGAAGACATACAGAATGTAGGTGAAGAGCACAAAAACTACAATTAAATTAAAGAATTTTGATCACTATGGGGCCGATTCACAAAGGGTCGAATATCGAGGGTTAATTAATTCGAATATCGAAGTCGAAGGATTTTAGCGCAAATAGTGCGATCGAACGATCAAAGGATTATTCCTTCGATCGAACGATAAAATCCTTCCAATCGAACGATTCGAAGGATTTTAATCCAACGATCGAAGGAATATCCTTCGATCAAAAAAAGTTAGCCAAGCCTATGGGGACCTTCCCCATAGGCTAACATTGAGTTCGGTAGCTTTTAGATGGCGAACTAGGGGGTCGAAGTTTTTACTTAAAGAGACAGTACTTCGACTATCGAATGGTCGAATGGTTGAACGATTTTTAGTTCGAATAGTTCGATTCGAAGTCGTAGTCGTAGTCGAAGGTCGTAGTAGCCCATTCAATGGTCAAAGTAGCCCAAAAGACACTTAGAAATTCGAAGTTTTTTTACTTCGAATCCTTCACTCTAAGTTAGTGAATCGGCCCCTAAGAGTGTGAGGAATCTGTAGCAGTAATTGGTGCTCTTTGGTGTTGAAGGCTGAAAAAAGTTTATAAAGATTGACAAAAAGAATTGCCTTTATCACTGGTGTATACAAGTCAGGCAGCTACATTAGTGAGAGATGTTTCAGATGAGCTGAAAAAAAACTAGATGAGAGAGGGTCATGACGAGTAATCAAAGGAAGTCAGATGAATAATACCAAGTACCCTATCCATAACACTGCATCCTAATTCCTTAAACTATCTATTGCATGAACTTTCTGTGACATACTGATATGTTTATAAGAGTCATTTAGAAAAGGATTCTGTTAAAACTACCTTTCCAGTGAGTTATGCAAGAATAGCTATTAACACATTAGTATTAGACACTACTAGTGATGGGCGAATTTATTTGCCAGGCGCTAATTCGCTGCGAATTTCCGCATTTCGCTGCGGGCGATTAAATAAATTCGGCAGAATTGTCACAGCCATCAGAATTGTTGACAGCGTCAAAATTTGCGTTTAGCGAATTCCTCGCCTTTTAACGAATTTCTCAGGAAATTCACAATTTTTTTGGCGAAGCCAAACGGGAGAAATTCGCCCATCACTAGACACTACAGCAAAGCAAATATTCATGAAATGTGAAAAGAACAATTTCAGTTTAGAAAACTTTAAAATACAGTGATTTCATTTCACTCTTTAACCTATCTTCCTCTCAGTAAATGTAGGGGTATGTATGATATATTTTACTTAGTAAGGCATTCTACAATTAGTCATTTCTGAACTAATGAATCAATCAATTAACTTACACTTTCAATCAACTCCAAACTCTGTCAAGCAATAGCCCCTTAACAAGCAAAGCTTGTAATGACATTGATATTTTGTTCAAGTGGGCACAGAATTTTTGGCTGAAATCATGAATGAAGAATGAATCATATAAATCAATACCCTTTGAACCAGGACAACTTCATTATCAGTCAACTGTATTAATTTTAGCACATAAGTCTGCCCACATGCAATAACACATCACGTAATACACACTTAAGCCAAAATGTTTACATAAGAACATGCAAGAATCAAAGGTTTCCTCCTATTGGGAGAATTCTAAGAATTAACAGTAATGCAAAATTAAAGAAGATATGAAGGAAATTATTTTATAGGTTATTGCCTGAAACCACCTTTTTGTCAGAATAAGGTGTAACTTTACACTAGACTGAAGTGTGATACTGTACCATGTGATAGTTCCCAAATTTCACAAAGCTAAACAATGATTTCCCTAAAGGTGCAACCAAAGCTGTAGAGCAAGTAACCCAACTGTTTATGTTATAAAAAGGCTGAGATATAATAGGAGACATAGAATTGGTTAAAGGCCATCACCATTTGGGAAAAAAACTGATATGTAGTAGTTAATTGTTCCTGAATATTAGAAACATATAGTATAATGGAAAGCCTTGAAGCCGTAAGCGTAGGCACTGCCTGATAAGGCATCTGAATGACCAATAGGCAGATTACACTGGTTTGTGTTCAGAGATTGGCAGAATCAGATGGAGCGGTAAAGGACTGAGTTAAGGCAGGATAAAGCTGGGCTTAGGGTGGAGAAAGAGATGGATGTGATGTCAGGGAAAGAAGCAGTTCACTTCCTTATCTTCTGAGCATGCAGGAACATCCCACCTTCCATGGAGAGAGCACTTGAGAAAGAAGGCTGTACCTCCAAAACGTTGTGTGTGGATCTCAATAAACTACATTTTTTTTAGTATAGGTCAATCTAAAAACAACTGGACTTGCTGAGTAATCAATGAAGACGTTTCACTACTCATCCGAGCAGCTTCTTCAGTTCAACTGACTGGTGTGGGAAGTTCTCGGCATATAAACTCTTCCACTAATCCATTTACAATGGCACATTGTAACTCTTCAAAGAGGTGACATCTGAAGAAACTCACAGAGGTGTTTCTTCAGATGTCACCTCTTTGAAGAGTTACAATGTGCCATTGTAAATGGATTAGTGGAAGAGTTTATATGCCGAGAACTTCCCACACCAGTCGGTTGAACTGAAGAAGCTGCTCGGATGAGTAGTGAAACGTCTTCATTGATTACTCAGCAAGTCCAGTTGTTTTTAGATTGACCTATACTAGATATACTATGACCTGGATGAATGAAAATCTTCATAGTCATACATTTTTTTTGCACATTTGCCAGAGTGTGTGCCATCTGATTTTCTACTATACAAGGATTACTGAAACCAAGGTTTGCAGCAAGGTTGCCATATTGAGCACCACCCGAATACACAAACAGGTTTTGCATTACCACTGATTGAACATCCCACCTTCCCCCTCTTTGCATATTTTGTTTGCGATTTCGTTTTATGTTTTCATATTATCTATCTGAATGTGGATGTTTTCCTGAATGCACTGTTATATTGTGGTTTGTGGTTTCTGTATCTTTCTACAGTATTAATGTGAGAGCTGGCATTGTATTGATTAATGTTAAATGAATGTCAAATGCTTGATCCAGGGAATGTTTCCGATCACCATTGGGGTCAGAAAGGATTTTTTTCCCTCTTGAGGCATTATTGGCAATGGCTTCAGGCTGGGTTTGGATCTATATAGTGGATATATAATAATGTAGTTAAAGTTTTATTTGTCACATAGGACCTCGCTAGAGTACTGAACATGAGAGTTTAGAAGAGGGAAAAAGGTGCTTCTCTCCTGTGACTGCACTTGATTGATACAGATGCTACTTCTGCTTGTGCTAGGTGACAGCCTGGTTTGATTCTCTAAAATTGAGACACTGGGCCAGCAACAGGGCTGCTGAACTTCTCTCATGGTGGGAGATGCAGCTCCTGCTGGTAGCAGATTTGGGGCCCATCCTCTCTGTATATTGAGGCAGCCTAATACTCAGTGGTGGATATAATGACATAGTGCTGATCTCATATGAGGAACGTCAGAGCATAGTAGCAATCTCTTATGGAATTCTGGATTTGAATATTCACAAAAATAGAAACAAATGGCACACTCACTTCAATGCTTCTGCTTCAATTCAAATCATTATCTTTTTATTTCGGTGAGATCCCAATAAGCAAACGTTTCGGGGTCAAGCCCCTTCCTCAAGTGCTACTTACAAACAGTGTGATTGCAAACATTTAAAGGGTAGGGCACTGTGTGACCACACCCCTTCGTGATTAGATAAAATTTATTACACCTTTGATGTCCATTAACATTGTGTATTTAAATTCTTTGTTATATTCTCCACCATTGAAAGGATACCAAGTGCCTCTGTAATAAATAAATCCATAAAATGTGCAAAAAGCTCCACATTGCGATCCTTTTTGTGGTGTTCCATGTGTCATATTTATCAAAACTGTGGAATAAAATTTATAATATAAACCTTCATATTATAAAAATATAAAATCACGTGTTCTTAATTACAATCAAAGGCAAAACATATATCAATAAAAGCAAGAGTAGCTCAGTTCCTCATTTAATCCCATGGGTGTTAGGGTATTTAATCTTTCAATCCACAGAACCTCCTGTTGTAAAAGTAACCTGTCCTTATCACCACCTCGTCTAGGGAACTTCACAACCTGTAACACCTGCCATCTTAGTTGTTTGCTATTATGGCCAAAAGTTTTAAAGTGTCTGCTCACTGGAGTGACATATTTCATTTTGTCTAAATCGCAATTATCGATTGCCCTCCTGTGTTCACCAATCCGTAGTTTAATTTGTCTTTTTGTTTTCCCCACATATGCCTTCCCACAGGGGCATTTAAGCATATAAATCACCCCTGTTGAGTTGCATGTAGCAAAATCTTTTAACTTAATTTCAAACCCTTTCGAAGGATGATTTATTCTATTCCCCTTTATTATGCTACTGCAACACCGGCAAGACAAACATGGGTATGTGCCCTTTTGTGGTGTGCCAAAGAATATTGGTTGTCGGTCGTCATTTTCTATCATATCAGTCTTAGTCAATTGGTCACCTAGATTTCTAGCCCGTTTATATGAAAATAATGGTTTCTCTTTAAATAAGCTCCCATATTGTTTATCCTTCCTCAAAATCTCCCAATGTCTGTAGACAATTGTCTTAATTTTTTGGGAATGTAAGTTATAATTAGAGACCAATGGTATTTTTTGAAATTTACGTGTCTTATTCTCTTTAGGGGAAACGGAAAGAAGGGTAGATCTATTAATACCCATAACTTTCTCGATATTCTGTTTCAAATCCTCTCGCGGATACCCTCTCTCAATAAACCTTTGCTCCATTTCTAACATTCTTTTCTGACACACCTGATCGTCAGAGACGATCCGTCTTATCCTCAGAAATTGACTGTACGGAAGACCTTTACTGACATTCCTAGGATGAAAACTTGAACACATCAACAAATTGTTCCTATCTGTTTCCTTACGAAATAAATCTGTATTTAAACCGTTAGACTGTTTAGTAATCAATACATCCAAAAAACTTATGCTATCTGCATCATAAGTTAATGTAAATTTGATTGTGGGATGTAATAAGTTGATTTTCTGACTCATTTCCAACAACCCTTCTTTGCTCCCATGCCACGTAAAGAATATGTCATCCACATATCTATAGTAATTCTTTATGTTCACACTGTGGGCTTGTTCAAAAAATACCATTACCTCAATAAAAGAGACAAATATGTTGGCATAGCTTGGGGCTACATTACTGCCCATACTTGTGCCTTGCTGTTGTAGAAAATAGGTCTTATCAAAACGGAAATAATTTCTGGTTAATACGAAACGTAATAGTTCTATCAAAAAGATTACCAACTGTGTGTCATAGCCATATTGCCTTTTGGTGAGGCTGGCAAGGTCCTATTTATTTGGTAAAATGTGAAAAAAAATGTGAAAATGTGAAAAAATGCTGGGTCAGTTGAGGAGTCCCCATGTCAAGAGCACCAAGGAAAGGCTAGCATTGGCTAATTTGCATACGGCGGGAAGTTAAAGTTGAATGGACGTCTAAGTTGCAGCAAATACACTACATTAAGCCCAGGGAACCTTAATCAAATAAACTAGAGTTGTTATATTCCCCTACACATGAACCCATTGTATAGTTTATGTGCTATATGTTAGGAAATGTAGGGGGGAAGCCGGGTACCCCAGAAAAAAATGACGATGTTTTGCAGACTATCACCCTGAAAAATGAAAATTCTCTAGCGTTTCTTTGGGATTTTCTACTATTTTTTGAGGAAGTCCTATCTACTCTATTGCACTTCGCCTGGTCTGAGGTGGCGAAGGCAAGTCTGGCGCAAGATGTAACATTCAGTAAAATCCGCATCTTAGTGAATTTGCAAAGTAACGCTCTTTCGCCTAGAGTGAAACTTCGCCTGGCGTAAGAGTGCGAAGTAGCGCTAAAGTCTATCTCCTTCGCTTGCGAAGTTATGCCAGCGACAGTTCGGCGAAGTACCGAAATGATGTCACGACGTTAGTCATTTCGGCCTTTAGTAAATTTGCTCCTAAAAATACTAATTAAACAAAAGCAAGTAGGTATGATTGAACTGTATTTCTAAATCAATTTGGTTCTATAATGTGATATGGTGCCACTTTACATTGTTGTGGGAATGTCATTATTGTAACAAAAACCCGCCGCGTGGTGTTGCCTCCTTGATGGTTTGCGTTGCAATGCCTTATGGCGCGGCACACACTTCCACATTTTCCTTGAGCATTGACGCTGGCGTAATTTCATCAGCACGCAATGGCGCAAAATTTTAATCATATTTAAAGGGACATTATTGGTTCATCCTAGTGAGTTCCTGGGTGCTATTCTTGTATTTCCTGATATCTGATTCCTGTTTTGACCCTTGCCTGATTGACTATTCTGACTTCTGTGATCCTGACCCCTGCCTGGTAAACCTATCTGCACTCTGTAACCTGACCTGTGCCTGTTTGGACAAACTTTTGATTGATTTCCCGGCTTTGACCCTTGCCTGTCTGACTCCGCTTGAATTCTGGCTGCACTGACCCGGCCTGCCTGACTACGTTTTCGTCTAAATCCTTGTACTGTGACCTGCCCAAAGACTTTGCTCAAACAATCATGCCTCTCTGCTGGTCCAGAAGCTTCACTTGGCTCCTCTCTTTATAAGACCTGGCAGCATCTGATTAGCCGAGGACTCCTCCTGAGGTGAAAGGCGGCTGTTTAAGGCGGAAGCAAGAGCTGAGAGCAGGGAGCTTAGCATTGGTTCTGGATTCTGGGTGCCGATTTGTGACAATTATCACATCACCATAGCCAGATGGCATCAACAGCCTCTTATCAATGTGATATGGAGAAAAAGCTGCCTTGTAGGAAGAAAACATGTCCATTGTGCTCAAAATTTCTCACTGCACCTGGGTTTGTAAATGCTACATAAATGTAGAGAGAAATATGTTCTCTCTAAAATATGTTTATCAATTACTGTTTTACCTATGAATGAAGATGTGCGTATGAAATCAACAGTGGAACAATCATGGCGTACATGAAGACCTATCAGAGAGAGTACACAAACGGGGAGGTCTCCAGCTTGGAGTTTATATAAAGAGTTGTGACTAGAGCCACTATCGATATACTGACATGCATTCCTTACAAATCTGCTGAAAAACTGACATTGTATTTGGGTATGTGTTATGTTCTAAATTAATGAAAAAGGAAGCACACAAGGCAAAGGTTTCACTCTATTTCTTGGCTGTCACAGCTACTTTTGGAACATTCCCAAACAATTAGCTCTGCATTCATATTAGCCTAGGTATAGATGCCTGTGATACAGGGGAAAACTAGCATTATTATGTATTAAAACTGACTGAGATGAGCACAACTGGACACCTCTTCCCCTTGGTTGCAACTCTGCACAGTGTTTAGCTTATGGCTGAGAAATGTACCTGTCTATTAACTGCTATGCGGTGCAGCACTTAGTGAGAAATATTCTGCAGAGACACAAGCACATCTATAGCAATTCAGCAGCTGTTATCAGGAGCTGAGAGTTTAGTCTGTGAGTATGAAAGCTGTAGCCCCCTGCAGTTTTTCAGAGTGGAAAAAGAGTCTGGATTCCTTCTCTTTTATTTTGCTCAATATTCAGCTCTCTAAAGCACAGAGAATGGTGAATCTAGGTGATGAGATTTGGTTAGAACACTGTCTTTCTATGCAGGATCCAGTATAGCTGCCTGGACTGTCCTCTGAGGGATTACTTCTGCACTGTACAGAAATCAGAAGGAAGAAAGGCACTGAATGACTCAAAGCATAGCAAACTGTCTCCCTTCCAAACAAGGACTAAGGACAGGCTGCAAAGAGTGGACAGTTCTCTGAATGTCTGCAGTAAAGGTATGTGACATTTTGCCTCAAATTGATGGATTTATTATTATTATTATTATTATGAATATTGATAACAACACTAATGCTATTTGATTCAACCAGTTTGTATAGAAGACTTGTGCCTACATGCATTATATATATATATATATATATCAGAAATCATGCAGGTGTCTCTGTGTCTTTTTTGTCTTGGTGTAGGAAAGTTGCAGAGGGATATTTGAACAGTTTGTAAGCACAATAGAAATTTCTGGCACTATATTATTTTCCATCCTTCATGGTACTCCCTTGATTATGTACTAATCATAGCGCTTATTTTATAATGTGATCCATTCATTCACTTTTTTCCATTCATAGCACCAGCTGTGCTGGGAAATGGTGTAGGCTGTATCATGTAAATCTAATAGACACAGCCGCACAAAACAATTTGAGCAAATTTGGGATTGCCAAGTAAGAATATATAATCCCTTTGCACGTAGTGCAATAGGAGTGTTGCTAAACTTAGATTATTAGCATTTTTATTAAGAATCACATAAAACAAAGAGAACTGTTCTGATAACAGATGCTGCTGAAGTACTTGTTTGAATAAATTGATTGTCCTTGGGTATTTATGGAAGGTGATACTACTGCGTGCTTCATGGGACCACAGTAGGCACCGATCTAAATGTTGGTTGCTTTTCAGATGCATGGAAGCCAGGGAGAAGTACTGTCAACAAAGACATTATTCACATCATGCAACAAATACTTGTTACCCTTAAGTAAAACATTATGAAACATGACAGATCTGAAGATAAATGTTATTTGGGTAAAGCAATGTTAATATATTGGGTAATGGAATATTAAATTAAACAGGTGGTTTATTGACAGCTTAGATATGTGGATTTAGAGCTTTGTATTTTAGGAGCAAAACTCTGCAAGAAACGTCCTTATATTGTTACACTTCAGAGAAGCTGTTAGCAGAGGGACCCGTGTTAACAAGTTGCATATATAACAATGTTAAAATGGCAGAGGAGTGTGATGCAAGCTAAATTAGTTTGTGATTTAGGAATGCTCAACTGCATCAATGTGCTGATCAGCCAGCATGCCACTGAGGTACATAGAGAACACATACTTGTAAGATTTACTTTGCTTTGAATTCTGCAAATTGCACAAGTCTTGTTCTGAACCCAAAAAAAAAACCTAACATAAAGTAACTACTGCTAAATATTTACCATCCGAATGGAAGAAAAAATCAATAACCCAATGCAAATGTTTCATACATTTAATTATAGTTTAGTTTAATAACTCCATGAGTAATCCCTCTGCGTTTGCAAATAATAATTCTCCCTGTGATTTATGCGATGTACCTTTGTGCAGTCGCAAGCTTCACACAGCAGAGTCAGCAGAGGGAGTAAGAAGCTTATTGCAGAAGCTGTGCTGCAGTTATTAGCATGGAATGCAGCACTCACACAACAATGATTTCACCTTTGTCTTAAGAACCTACAGTTTATATAGGAATGTAGGGTTTCTAGTTTACAGATTTGTCTACTTGTTGTACAGTACTATTGGATTATATCCGCAACACAAGCTCAATAAGACCATAACTTGCATAACTCAATAATTACATGGTGTTCTTTATTTTATAAGTAAAATACAGCCAAAATCTGGTGCTTTTATCAAAATAAGGTTCTACAAACGTCCTTGTTGTACAATTTATAGGAATAGGTTGTATATTCTATTTTATCTCATCTTCTTTATAGCTTAATTACTTTATAACACAAATGATGATACAGCATGAATTACATTAGCAGCCCATACCGCATGGATGTCAATATTTAAATCATATTAGGGGGATTAAGCCCATGCTCCTGCTCCAACAGCTGTATAGGAAGCTTACATGCACTTTGTATATGAATTGTACAGGTTGTCATACACTGGAGATGCTTTCCTTTTAATTAGTTTGTAGTAGGTTACAGGTGTTTGTGACCCACCTTACCCAATGTTAGTATTTGCAACAGCCAATGTAATTTCTATCCAAACTTCCATCTGCCCATAAAACCCATATTATCACTCACCCCAATCTTTTTTTGTGCCCAATATTATGTAAAAAGGAAAATTGGAAAACATTCTCTTTCGAATCCTAATTTTGCTCAGCGTTTTGATCTGCTCCTTTGCACCAAATAGTAATAGTTCATTTCAACTGAGGCATAAAATTCTGTGTTGATTTTCAACACTTGACACTTTTCTAAAAGTCCAACAGTTTGTTGTATGAAGACTAGAAAAGGTATAAAGCTGGCATAGGCATTACGTAGAAGCCAGCCTTCTGTTGTCAATAAAATCGTGTTTAAAAAAAAAAAAAAAAAACATAGTTGTTGCATTTTCACCAAATAAGCCAGTCTCTGTATGTTCTTGCATCACAACTTTTTGTCATCATTGATTTCAATTGACTTCACAGGGTGGTGATTGTGTCAATTCCAGCATAAACATCTTAACACACCACAACCCTTTAAATAAACATTTACATTTAGGGCTCAGATGATTGTAACAAGGTGGTAAAGAATGTGGTACAATACTGAGGAGGATCTGCTATAAAACTAGCTTTTTCCCCAAAAAGAAGCTCCAAACGCTGCCTGGAAATGCATATGTTTCATAACCAATTATTTTCGATTGTGTCGGTTTCTGCTGGCCCTCACTGAACCACAAAATATAGGTGAGGTGCAACAAGTATTATTCTATGCACAGTTGTTGGTTCGCTGTGGTACAGTGGTTTCAGGTATAACAGCAGATAACGGGCTCTATTAACTCATTGTCACTATTTTAACACCTTCTCACGGGAATCACTTTCTTTGACTTGGCAGTGTAAAAGTGCAAAGTACAGTAAAAGGGTGGCTCGTAGTAGAAAATTATCAACTCCCAGTGAATTTGTTTCCTTGTCCTTCAATAAATTTAGTCTTATAGTACAGCTGATGAAATGTATGCTATTCAGTCAGAAGTGATAGTGCTGTAAATCAGTCCAGCTGAACTATTTATGTGTTCATTTACTATATACCCCATACACACTGCTTATAGTGTTAAAATGCTCATTATAATTTACATTTGTACAGTTGTATTATACATTTCTTATTGGTTTGATTTGTGATAGAAAAGTGTGTTGTAGGGTGTTATTATTCTCATGAAATGAGCCCCGAATCATCTGCTTACAACTCTTTTGGGGTAATGTAATAAAAGTCGAAGAGCAAAACATTTAGCACAAAAACGACTAAAAAGTCTAATTTTGCAATGTAATACTCTTCCTTAAACTGTTGTTGCATTGCAAATTTTAACTGCGCATTACCCACTTTTAAGAATTACATTAGCACCTGCTCAAACTACAAGATTCTTCCACTGCCGGAAGTGGTAGCTAAACAGTTTCCGGGTTTGCAAAAGCTATATTAAATTTGTTCAAAGGAAAATTTGTTCACACAATGACATAACTTTTCAAATCGCGAATATTTTTACCGTTAGCCACTTTTATTACATTCCCCCATTTGAACCTATTTACAGTAGGAAGGAATACTTTTTTTAATTTATACAATATATTGATGAAGGGACCCCTTTTTGAATACGTGTCAATACAATTCTGACATTAAGAAATCCAATTCCTAAAGAAGCTTGACATTTGCCCCTTGTTATCTTACCCCCCCCATTATATTCTGAAGATATTCTTTTTTTATACACACATAGAAATATTATATTTATAACATATCATATTTCATATCTTCTGCTCATTACACCTACACATTATCACATAACAGGAAAAGTATAAATGAAGTGTTATGATTATTTTAAATTACACTAAGTCATCTTCAGACAAGAGCAACGTATTGCAGTTCTGCATAGAGAAAAATGCAGATAGGTTACTTAAGGGGGTAATGTAATAAATGATGCAAAGTCTAATCAAGAATACCAACCAATCAGCAGGTAGACACCCGTTAAAAAGAAAACACCGTATTGGTTGCTATGGATAACTGCCCCTGGACAAACTTTGTGCCTTTTATTGTATATGGTTGTACAACGTTTGTAAACCCAAGTGTCTGGTAATACATTACAAAAACATCAGTTTATTTTCTTTGAGGAAAAAGTAGTCTGTAAGATGTAACCATAAATGTAAATCTATACTGTTGTTTTAATTATAAGGGCAACTATCATCGCAAAGCAAAACCTTTGTGGTTTTCTAAAATTGTTGTGTTAATTCAAGTTAGCTGGGACAGCTGAACATTATCAGGTACTGTATAAAGAGGCCAATATATCATTCAAAAAAGCTATCAGACAATCTAAAATTTAAATGGAAATTGGTATTGCAGTGAGGAGTAAAATGAATCGAAAATAAAATCAGAAAGAGGTGGGACCCTTAATATCAGAGGGTGGTCAGTAGGTCGTTGAGACGAGAGAAGAGAAAAAGCAGAGATTCTGAAGTGTTATTTTTCGTCTGTCTACACAAATTAGGAACCAACTAATGAAGGTTTCCATCTTAATAGTCCAAAATCTAGTAATACAACTGTTGATGCATGGTTCACGCAAGAGGAAATTCAAAATAGACTTGGGCATGTAAAGATAAACAAAGATCTAGGACTGGATGTTATTCATCTCAGGGTACCAAATGAGCTTAGCTCTGTGAATGCAAAACCTCTTTAGTCAGAATTCACGGAGGTCTGGCATGGTTCCCAGAGATTGGCAAATTATTAATGTGATGCCGCTATTCAAAAAAGTATCCCGTTCCTAGCCTCAAAACTATAGGCCAGTTAGTCTGACGTCAATGGTAGGAAAGCTTTTCAAAGGGGTATTATAGAATAAGATACTGGTCTTCATTGCAAATAATAATAATATGAGTTTGTGCCAGCATGGTTTTATGTGCAACAGATCTTGCCAGACTAATTTATTTGCCTTTTATGAGGAGGTGAGTAGGAAACTCGACTTTCGGATGCAGAGGATGTAATTTACTTTGCTAAAGCATTTGATACAGTGCCACACAGTTAACAACTGGTTAAATTAAGTAACAATGGCCTGGAACATAGTGGAGTACCGCATGGGTCTGTAATTGTTCCCCTTGCTTTTAACTTGTTTATTAATGACCTGAGGTGGGCATTGAAATTACTGTTTCTATTTTTGCAGATGATACTAAATTGTGCAGAACTATATGTTCCATGCAGGATGCTGCCACTTTGCAGAGTGATTTGTCTAAGTTGGAAAACTGGGCAGCAAACTGGAAAATAAGGTTCAATGTCGATAAGTGCAAGGTTATGCACTTTTTGTAGAAATAATGTTATACCGTAAACCTAAATGGTGTGTTGGGAATATGTTTAACTAAGAAAGATCTGGAGATTTTTGTAGATAACAATGTCTAATTCTAGGCATTGCCATGCTGTTGCTACTAAAGGGAATAAAGTTCTGTTTTGCATAAAAAGGGCATTAACTCAAGGGATGAAAACATAATTATGCCTCTTTATAGATCAATGTATTTGTTTTACACTGGAAAACTGCTTTATATAGGGTTACAGGCCATAAATGGAAGTCTCAAGAGAAGTGATTTCTCGCTATTATTTCACATTGCAGGGAGATAATAAGAAACTACACCATTGCCAGAATTACCCTGTATTGGAGACAATTTTAAACTCCACAATCAGAAAACAATTTGGGATAAAATAAATCTAGAATAAACTATACATTTCAGGGGTTTTTTTTTCTCCTCTTACAATAGTTACATTTAAGCTAAAGGCACTTGAGCACCTTAAAAATGTTGCTGGGTATATTGTCCTGTTTTATATTATCATAGTAGAAATGTTACTGCCTGTTATGCACTTACAATTTATACAGATTATCTCCTGGCATTTGAGCAAAACTCAATAACCTATAAACAACCATGATGTAGGATGAAAGGTTCTGGTACTCATTATGTATCAGCAACATTTGTATAGCAGCACTTGCAGTTTGCACCTGTAAGCTCAGTTAAAACTGACTTTTTTATTTGAGAATTTGATTTATCATAGAAAGAAATGGACATTATGCGATTTCCAATCATTCGGAATATATCATCAACCAAATGTACCAGTGACACATGAAAAGGTTTAACGCTATTAATAGCTATGAATCTTAAGAAAAATGATTCAGTTTGTACATGCTCAACCAGAACACTTAGATTACCATTGTCTTATTCATCTGTGTCAGTAAAAATGTTCTGCAGGGTAATTGATAGAGTTTCTCTAATAACCATCGTATTTCTAGGATGTAATATAAAATAGTCAGTGACCCAACTTAAATAAAACTTGCACGTGCATGTGCAATACTGTAAGAGAAGTGAATGAAGTTTAATGCAGTGATTTTGATGCATTTTCTCCTTCTAGACCCACTCCAATGCAATAAAATAGGGATGAACAATTTTTTCCTACAGGCGTGTATTTGCTAGGAAAATCTGCATTTCACAATCTGCAAAATTGTTTGCAAAACCACAGTAAAATTTCACTGCTAGCGTGGTGTCCATTAACTATCCGTTTGCAAATTCACTACAAAAGAGGTAAGTATATTTTCATCAGTTAATCAACTTCATTCTATCACGGTTGGCACCCTAATTCAGAACCGATGCTAAGCACCCTGTTCTCAGCTCTTGCTTCTGCAAGCCGCCTTTCACCTCGGGAGGAGCCCTCGGCTAATCGGATGCCGCCAGGTCTTATTAAGAGAGGTGCAAAGCGAGGGGTTCTGAACAAGCACAGGGGCACAACTGTAAATGCAAAGTCTTTGGGCAGAAGGTCGCAGTACAAGGATTTAGGCAAAAGAGTAGTAAGATCAGGCCGGGTCGGGGCAGGCAGAGTACAAACAAAGTCAGGCAGGCAAGGGTCAAACCAGGAGATCAATCAGAAGGATATAGAAGAATCAAAGTCGGATATCAGGCAAGGGTCAGGATACAGAAGTCAAAATCATCAAAAGCCAGGCAGGGGTCACAACAGCAATCAGAATCAGGATCAGGAAACAGGAATACAGATAGCTCAATGCCCAGAAGCACCAGGAACGAATCCAATAACGGGCAAGGACTTGTAGCCCTATTGAGCTTTATATACATTTCAAATTTCAGCGCGCCTTTAATTACGCAGAGGCGAGCCGTGCACGCCCTAAGGAACAGCGCCGGTGCCTGAAGGGGAACAATGGAGCGGCGTGGTGGGCATCCACGCCACACCGCTAGACCACCAGGGAGGTAAGTCGCTACACATTCATTCAGAAGGAAATTGATAATAGTGGTGGATATCCACTGTTCAGGTAGGAAAAGCAGATTTTATAAGAAATGCAATGAAAAGAGTTCAAGCATTATTGTAAGCCCAGATATTGCAGGTAATAAGGCCGCTGAGGGAATGTCTAATCCTTAGTCTTCCAGCAGTTGCTGACATGCAGCTGGCAGACAGTGATGCACAATTTGTATTGCTGTTCAAATTTTATAAGGTTAATAATGCCAATCAGTACAAGGTTTCTGCCCTGTTTCTAAAGCCAATGCTGAAAATCCCTTCCAATAATTTCCCCAATGTCTGTCTCTTGCTCCCATCCTTGTAACTTTGTTCCATCCTATCCTTGTGATGATTTTGTTTTGGCTTCAAGGCAGCTTATTTACTGATACTAATGTGTAGTGCTGACACCATACATGATGAGCACTAGCTACTGAAATCTGAAGCAATGTGACAAATGACTGTATTTTCTTCCTGGGCAGAAAATGATTGTAATTCATAGAATTTAGCATCAGTTTTTTCGGTTAGTTAATGCTGGTGTGTTTTTAGGATGTTGTCTAATTCTGGACAGTGTCATTCTGTGGCTACTAAAGCAAATAAAGTTCTGTCTTGCATAAAAAAGGGCATTAACACAAGAGATGAAAACATAATTATGCCTCTTTATAGGTCCCTGGTGAGGCCTCATCTGGAGTATGCAGTTCAGTTTTGGACTCCAGTCCTTAAGAGGGATATAAATGAGCTGGAGAGAGTGCAGAGACTAAGTGCAACTAAATTGGTTAGAGGGACGGAAGACTTAAATTATGAGGGTAGACTTTCAAGGTTGGGGTTGTTTTCTCTGGAAAAAAGGCGCTTGCGAGGGGACATGATTACACTTTACAAGTACATTAGAGGACATTATAGACAAATAGCTGGGGACCTTTTTACCCATAAAGTGGATCACCGTACCAGAGGCCACCCCTTTAGACTAGAAGAAAATAACTTTCATTTGAAGCAACGTAGGTGGTTCTTCACAGTCAGGACAGTGAGGTTGTGGAATGCACTGCCGGGTGATGTTGTGATGGCTGATTCAGTTAATGCCTTTAAGAATGGCTTGGATGATTTTTTTGGACAGACATAATATTAAAGGCTATTGTGATACTAAACTCTATAGTTAATATAGGTATGGGTATATAGAATTTTAATTAAAAGTAGGGAGGGGTGTGTGTATGGATGCTGGGTTTTCATTTGGAGGGGTTGAACTTGATGGACTTTGTCTTTTTTCAACCCAATTTAACTATGTAACTATGTAACTATGTAACTATGTAGTGCAACTAAAATTTGAAAGATACTAAAAAAAGAAAGCATTTGTTGCCACCAGCAAAGGCACTTACCATTTAGTATCAGAAGAGGTGACAGCCAGACATTTTGACCACAGCTGCTTTCTGCCAGGAGGCACCTGTCACGATGTCACTAGTTACATGGGTTTAATATTTGCTATCGAATCAAAACCGAAAGATTCGTTACATTGTTAATTTGAATTGAAAAGAGCTGTCCATCAAGTTTAAGCCTTCCTTTTGATTTTTGATTCCCCCAGCTGAACTGATTTTCAACCATAAATGGTAGCAACTAGCAGGTATACTCAACTTAGCAATAAAATTCTGCTTGGTGCTTTTTTACTTATCTACCGAAACAAAAGCAGACGTGAATTGATTTTGTCAAGTTTTAGATGATTGGGGTAATTTATCAAAGTCCGAATTTTATCTCAATATTTTCTGCTACAAACTCTGATCAAATCCGCTCGGGTTTTTTACCCTTATTTATTATAAATTTGCTTTACGATTTTTTCACTCGAAAACTCGGAAAACTTCGGGGTATTGCACGAAACCCAGCGCACATCAAAAAATCATTGGGACTTCTCCCATTTACTTATAGGCAACCTCGACAGGTCTGAGATGCTGAATTTTCAGATTCAGACTTTTCTACCCTCAGGGTTTAATAAATTCTGAAAAATTTGTGATTTTTTTAAAAGTTTATTAAAAAAAATCACAAATTTTTTCGTGATTTTTGCATTCAGAGTTTAGTAAATAACCCCCTAAGTGTAATTTAATACTTGTTTTTTTTTTGAGATTCTAGTTCTTTTCAGTCACAGTTATACTGTATTTCAGCTCAGTATTGACTGACAAAATATACAACTGGGAATGTGCTGTGCAGAATACACCAGCTTTTTTTTATCCCTCTCTCACTACACATGCGTTATATGTGCGTGCTTACATGAATGCTCATTTTCTTTAGCATAAGAAATCTAGGTATTATATTTTTATAATTTTTTTCTTTTTAAGATGTTTGATTTCATGAAATGCATGCATGTGGTTATTCAATGATATCATAACATATGTCAACACATTTTGTTCATAGTTATTGCAATGCAAGGAAAGACAGTTTAGTTCTGTTCGTCATTTGGGGACTGTCTAACTTGCATACTGCACTGTGTGACTGCATTGTGTTTGTATTTCTTAGGGTGACAGATCCCCATTAAGCAGTGGAAATATCTACCAAAGATCCAGTTATCTATACAACTGTGCCTATCCATTAACCAAAAAACATATTGCATTTTACAAGTGATAGTGGATTATGAAAGATCAATATTAACTTTCTAGCTTATCTTAAAATGTTATTTTCAGTTAAAAATAAAACTGAAAATCACATGAAATTTTTAAACAATAATAATAACGTTTACTTTTGATGTGTGTAAAATCATGCTACAGGTCAGGTAAAATGGGGGTTTTATTTAAAAGAGACAGCCAGAATATATAAAAAAATTTCAATAATAGACTTGTAGTGTAGAAGTGAATTTGAGTGCACCTTACTCTACTATAAGCTCCACTCCCAATAAATGTGCTCTAGATGAGACCTTAAAATCTTAGGGAGTGAGCCTTCGCAGCGATCTGGAAGCAGGGTGTAGTGCAACTGTAACTGTATTCAGGGTGCAAATAATTGGGTGCCAGTGGTTCTTATAACTTAACCATAGAACAGATTTATTGAACATATACAATCCTCAATGGAGTGTACATCAAAGAGAACATTTCAGGATCATACATCACATTGGATAGGCAATACTCACAGTACCTTTGGTCAATATAAGTTCCCTCATGAACGAGGATCATGTATGCAGCCTTGAGGACGAACAGCCAGCTTTCAGCCTTTTCCCTAAGTGGAACCTGAGGGGAATACTCTACCCTAGGTCTGTACACTTAGTCCCTACTTCTGGGCAATTAGTACCCGGGATCTTAATCCCACTCACAATCCTCGGAGGAGTCTCAAGCTGCTCAGCTAAATATCCTGACTGTCGGTCACTCCTAGAGTGACCTATAAAGGTGAGTAGCCTATGCTTACTAGACCTGACCTGTCTAGGTTCCACTCGAGCTCTGCCCGCCTGCTCAGGCTAGAGCCAGCACAAGATGGACACTGAAAGCATGGTTTCAGAGAGTTTTATACTATATTATACTATAGCACAGTGTCATCTGCTGGTCACTGTGAGAAAAAGCATGGGGCATAGCTTAAAGCAGGAATAGGAAACAGTTCCCCTTCCTAACTGTATTTTAAGACCCAGTTAGGTGTCTATAACACTAGGGAAAACTGCCTGCTAAATAATACTGGGGATGGCTATTTTACACATCCCTACAGACTTAAAAAGCTTCATGAATTTTCACATTTTAATGTGTACATATATATATATATATATATATATATATATATACACAGTATATATATATATATATATATATATATATATATATATATATATATATATATATATATATATATATATATATATATATATACACAGTAAAATAGTCCAAAGGGTGCACACCATGTGTAGCAACAAAACCTGGTTGTTAGTTCAAAAAATACACCAGACCAAAGAAAGCACTCCTATGATTTAAAGTTAAAGGATTATAACGCAATGTTTTGGTCTCACACAGAGACCTTCAACTTTGGTCTGGTAAATATATATATATATATATATATATATTAATTAATCTCCAAAATTTGGCCCAGGCAGAGACCTGCTCATGCCCTTGAAGCTTTTGAATGGAAAAGTGAGCATGCTCTAAGCAATCAGCTGCAACAAAGTTCGGACAGATGGTTAATGCATTGACTAAATAGTGAGTATAAAAAAAATTATAAAAAAAAAGTGTATCTCGAGGAATAATGTTATCACATCTTTACAATTTCCAAAAAAATAATACATTATGGTAAACAAAATGCTGTCTATAGTCTAGTATTCATTTGACTGTTTTTGTGCAGTGGCAATGATTTTACAATATAATACACAGAGTGGTTACTAGAGATGAGTGAGCCAAAACTTGCCATGCATATTTTAAGGGAATGGTTGCCAGAGGGACAATTCACAAATGAATAGATGTTGCCATTGATAGGTAAACATTCCTTAAAGTGATACTGACACTAAAAAATTAATTTTAGCATATGAATGTACATTAAATGTTACCTATAGGTCATGTTGATCATTTTTTTTTTGCTGAGAGGTTTGTTTTTGTATATAATTGTTAGTTGAAGTTCCTAAGCCTGACTCTCTGACACTCTGACACTCTGATTTGCGAACCTGACTGTCCCATCTCAGCCTGTTAGTTACAGTTTCTAATGCTAACGGACTCCTGCTGCACAAATATGGCAGCCCCCTCATACAGGAACATGGGGGATCAGACAGGTAATGTAAAAGCATCCTGCAAATACTTTATGGCAAAGTTAGAAGTAGCTTGCAAAGCCAATATTATAATAGATGTAAAAAAAAGTTTAATTTCAGGTGTCAGTATCTCTTTAAGATGCTTCAAATGATGTCAAAATCATCAGGCAGTCCAGTAGTCACTGCTTCCCATCTGTACCATTTGCTATTATATATAAATAAATAACATTGTTGTTGCTACAAGGATCTTTTTAGTTTAAAAACAAAAAGAAAGTTGCCTATATATGTATGTATACATATAATATTTATATATATATGTATTAATATCACTAGAAATTCAAAGACCTATGAATCTTATAACTTGAGTGATGGTTTATCCTAAGAAACTCCTCTTTTGTATTGGCTATACCTTGTTCAGATCTTGACAATTTTTAGATTTAATGTTATATCTATTCTTATTTTATTACATGGGTTGTGGACTGGTGGTGCAATATTTATTTTGTTCATTGAAGTACCTATCCTATTATATAATGAAGCCCATCTTAAATTTGCATTGCAATATGGCTATCCGTTGGTTTTACTGGATTTGAATACTGACGTTTCATGCTTCTAAATATTTTGAAGTGAAGAACTAGATTCTTTGTTTTCTGCAACGATAAAATATACGGTTTTAGTAACAGGACTTTTCTCAAGACAATATATAAATTGCTATAGAGGCCAGTTTAGTGCATAAACTACTCTGTTATAATATTATAACAAAATTTGTCTTTTAAGGGTGTATATGTAGGGCTTTTATTAACCATTTTTCCGTTTGTCTATTACATTACTGTTATTATTCCACAATTATTCTTTCTTTGGACATGTATAAATGTAATTATAAGGTAACCACCACAGTTGTTATGATGCTGAGGAGCTGGGTTCAATCCCATCCAGAGCACCTGCAAGGAGTTTGTATGATCTCCCTGTGCTTGTGTGGGTTTCCTCCAGGTTCTTCACTTTCCCTACAGAACTAAAGCTAAAAACATAACGTTTGGTTCACATTCTTCAAGTTAATGTGTATGTCCGGTAGGAAAATTAGATTGCAAGCCCTGCTGCAGCAGGGTCTGATTAAACTGCTCTGGAGAGTGCTGCAAAATAAATCCCATGGTCTATGGATATGCCAGACTGCAATTCTATGCTATTTTAATGCCAAATTAACAATTAATACATTTAGGGGCACATTTACTAAGGGTCAAATTTTGAAGTGGTAAAACTTCGAAACTTCGACCATCGAATTGTAGAAATTCGATAGTCGAAAGTTTTTTTTGGTTAAATTTAGCCGTTTTTGAATTCAAACTGTTCGTTCGAACGTAGAAATCATTCGAATTGAATGATTCGAACAATTTAATAGATTGTATGAACGATTTTCAAAAAAAAAAAACCTTTGACTTCTAAAAACTTAGCCAAATACTGACTATAGGTTCTAGGAGGTCCCCAAAGACTATCATAGCAATTCGGCAGGTTTAAGGTGGCGAAGTGTCGACGTTTTTTAAAGAGACAGTACTTTGATTTTCGTATGGACGAATATTCAAAGTTTTTCAATTCAAATCTAATTTTGGCCTATTCAATGGTCGAAGTACCCAAAAATTACTTCAAAATTCTAAGTTTTTGAATTCGAAAATTCACTTCGAATTCACTTTGACCCTTTGTAAATGGGCCCCTAAATATACCATTATTTTAACTGTGTAAGAGGGACCATCACCATACTAAACATAATTTTATAAATAATTTATATGTTTATGTGGCATGCATTACTTTACAGATGTTTATCAGTATTCAAACAACAAACAATGAAAATGTTAGTGAAGACAATTACACGAGCACCAGGAGAGCAGATAATTAATTTAAAAATACTTTATTCTCCACAGTAAAACATGGAGCATCCATAAGTAATATTCATGTCTCACAAGCAGATTGTGGGAATGAGGAAGTGGCTGGTAACCATGACATGTGTCAAGTGTATAGTTTTGAGACATGTTTTTACTTTGAAAAATAAAGAACATTTTTAACTTCATAATCTGCTCCCCTGGTGCTCTGTGTAACTGACTTTACAATTTGATGACAACTCCTTCCAGGGGCAGAACAGCATGTTGTACTGTAGCTTCAAAAGATGAGGTTTAAAGTGTGATGTGCCTCCCCATTGTTAGTGTGTCTTTTTGTGAAATACATGTGTGAAGGTCTGATTTTTTTATCCATTTTTAATTTGGATACAGAACAAGGGATTTATCTTTTTCAGGCAATATGCCACCAACTCCCATAGACTGGATTTCAGTGGACCATAACATTAACTTGCAATTGTTTTTTTTTCAGCAGAAGTTTGTCACAGATGTATATTGCTTTGCATTGCGTAATCATATCATCTGCTATTCAATGTCTCCAAAAGTTTTTGCATTTTTCTTCTGAAACACCTCACAAGCAGACGTTATTCCAAATGGTAGTCGATTAAATTTGTAGCCCCCCCATGGTGTGTTAAAGGTACACAACAATGATGTTTGTTCATCTAGAGCAGTGATCCCCAACCAGTAGCTCGTGAGCAACATGTTGCTCTCCAACCCCTTGGATATTGCTCCCAGTGGCCTCAAAGCAGGTGCTTATTTTTGAATTCCAGGCTTGGAGGCAAGTTTTGGTTGTATAAAAACCAGGTGCACTGCCAAACAGAGCCTCAATGTAGGTTGATAATCCACATAGGGGCTACCAAATGGCCAATCACAGCACTTATTTGGCACCCCAAGAACATTTTTCATGCTTGTGTTGCTCCCCAACTCCTTTTACTTCTGAATGTTGCTCATGGATTCAAAAGGTTGGGGATCCCTGATCTAGAGCGACTTGCCAGTAACTGTCCTTCTCATCCACGATGGAAAGAATTTCTTTCCACTTACTTTGGATGTCACATCCTCAGGTGTAGGAATTGAGAAATGCTGTCTTTTTATAGCTTTGTTAAGATCTCTGGGATCCAGACAGACACTGAGGTTTCTATTTTTCTTTTCTGTTATTACAAGACCATTCATTCACCCAGGGTGTAGGTACAGTCACGGGGCTCACAACTCTGTAAGTGTTTGCTTGGATTTGTTCATTTTTTAGTTGCAGGTGATTTTATGTTCACTGTATCTATTCCCTGAATGAACTTTCCTTCCCAAAATAGGTGTATTTTCAAATGTCATTTTGCCACAACTGCCAACCTTAAATTTAACTGTATTTTCTCCAATGATTATATCTGTATACCAGGCATCATCCTGTTTCTGGGCCTGGGTACATACATCTGCTGCCTCTAAGACACCAATAAACAGAGATTCTATTTCCTTTGACTTCTCTTTATTCATTTTCAAAAGGGGATAATTCTTTCCATTGCATTTGTGACATGTTGCCCCCTAAGCTGAACACTGTTTTGGTTTGTGCCTTTGCCCACACTGTTTATAGCTATAAACCTGTGTATCAAGTTATTTCTGCAAGCTCTGCTTTATGTGTCCTGCCTTTCTGTCCTGCAGATATTCTTTGCTTGCTTTTCTCTGTGACAGTGCTTGCATGTGACTCTCTGTTGCACTTGCACACATAGCTTCAACTTGGTCTTTTGTTATCTCTTTAATTCTGCAGATTGATACTGCATTTTCTAATGTTAAATCAATATCAGCTAACAGTTTCTCTTTTAGGGGGTTATTTACTAAACTCCACTAATGCAAAAATCACATAAAATTAGTTTTTTTTTATTCATATAAAATCGGACTTCTACAAAATCACAAATTTTTCGGAATTTATTAAACCCAGAGGATGGAAAAGTCAGAATCAGAAAATCCAGGCATCTCAGACCTGTCGAGGTTGCATATAAGTCAATGGGAGAAATCCCAATGATTTTTTGATGTGCGCTGGGTTTCGTGCAATACCCCGAAGTTTTCGGGCAAAAAACATAAGAAACCTGAGTTTTCAGGTGAAAAATCCTAAAAAATCGAGAAAATCATATGAAAAAACCGAAACAATCCTGAAAATTGGATATTATTACAATTTCTCAGATTTTTTTCCCTCAAATAAAATTTTCAGGAAAGTGTATTAATAAATAAGCCAAAAAACCTGTGCGGATTTGGTCAGAGTTTTTTTCAGAAAATATTTAGATAAATTCTGACTTTGATAAATAACCCCCTTAGTGTAGGGTTAGTAATAGTGAACAAAATGTTATCTCTGAGCATAAGAGCTTCCATGTCTTTAAGCTCACAATCTTTTGCTTTTAATTTCAGCTCTGAAACTTGTCTATATGCCCAGTGTCTGGCATTGGATGTGCCCAGAACTGTTATACCTCAAATACACTGTTTTTTTTAGGATTGCAGTGCTTTCTGAATTGTGCCAGCAGTTTATTCATAGTGGGTTCTGCAGGAGTCTCATATGCCATAATCATAGTATTATACAGCTCCAGGTCTACTCCCCCTATTTTGTGTAATATAATGTCTATTTTTTGTGCCTCTGGATATTTGGAAGCACCAGTTGCAGTCAGAAACAGCTGTAAATTCTGTTCCCACCTCCTCCAGTTTTCACTGAGGTTGGCAGAATATATTAAAGAATTCGGAAGTTTAAACTACTCCATTCTTAGGCAAGCACACAATCTTCTATCTGTATTAATGTACTTTATAGCAAACAGTTTATTCTTCTTGAACTGCTCGCAGTTGTGTGGAGACTTGCTTGTAGGTTTCTGGTGTCATTCCAACTTCTGACACCATGGGGCAAATTCCCTAACCTCCGAAAATTCACCAGTGACGGCTTCACTCACATTGCAACACTTCGCCAGGTGTAGATTTGCCAGGACAACGCTAATGCACTAAAATCCGAAGTTGCGTCCAGGGTGCTGAGCGCTGGCGAAGTTGCCGGTTACCCCCAAAAAAATTAAGCTCTTTTTCAGTCTATCACCCTGAAAAAGGGAAAAGACGCTAGCATTTTTTAGGAACTCCTATCTACTCTATTGCACTTCGCCTGGTCTGAGGTGGCGAAGGCATGTCTGGCGCAAGAGCTAACGTTCAGTAAAATCCGCATCTTAGGGAATTTGCATAGTTACGTCCATTCACCAGAGCACAAATTCGCCTGACGTTAGGGAGCGAAGTACCGCTAGAGTCTACCTCCTTCGTTAGCCAAGTTAGGCCAGCGACCGTTAGTAAATCGGCGAAGTTACGAAATGACGTCACGCTGGTGAATTTTCGCCAGCGTTAGTCACTGCGCCCTTAAGTAAATTTGCCTCCATGTCTTGTCCCTCCTTAAATCTGTTTAGGCACCTTACACAGGGTTGCCACCTTTTCCTTCCTTTGAATCCGGACAGGGGGGCGGCACCATTGATGTCATTGGCGGGGTTGATGATATAAGGGGGTGGGCCACACTCTATACAGGAAGAGGCAGAAGAAAATATGTGACCAGCTGCTGTCCCAAGCTTAAAGGAGATATAAATTGAAATTGTTCATTCTTATTGCTTAGGAGGAGACACTGCCGCCATCTTAGTTAGTAAGTGCTGATTACTGCGCATGTGCTAAATTCCGGATCCCAGGCGCTCCTCCTAAGTAATGTGTCATTATGCATGCGGAGCAAAGCAGGAAAATCAGTGTTCCCATCTGCAGCATCTCCTTCATTATTATAGTTTTAAAACCAATCACGAGTACGTTAAACTTTACAGTATTACACTGTGCAGAAAAATATATTGTGCTGCAAATAGTATTACTCTTGCAGCGCTCCTGATCATTCACAGCTCACAGTGTTTCTGCTCGCTCCTGCTCCCTCCCCTCTCTGTTAGCCGGCAGCCTCGAGCGTTGGAGATGAGAGCCATGGATTCCAAGTGGCTGGTGGACAGGCTAGACTGGTTCAAGCAGAAGAACATGCAAATAGACCGGAAGCACTGAGGGAAGGGATATTATAATTAGAAACATGCGCAGAAGGTTAAAAAGTGTAAACTATGACTCTTCTGTGCCCGATATAGTCTTTCATTTGTAGGAAGAAAACCAGCGCTATATCTTCTGTGCCCGAGGCTGCGGGGAGAGAACACTAAAGAATGTTAGTGACGTCACCCAACCAGGAGACTCAGCTTGTGCAGGCAGTACATTTACATGTGAAAGAAAAGAGACAGCCTCGATTAGCTCAGTGCAGTAAGTGATGAAACAGAAAGCCTTTGATTTAAGACAGCATGTTTATTTTTCATTGTCCTTTTAAGGTGACAGTGCAATATATTATAAATAGATAGCTGTTTGGTCATTAAAGTTTCCCAGCTTGATGCACCCTGCTGTTTTGAACTTCCTTCCCTGTTCCCTGCCTGGTTCCCGTGCTCCAGCCCCAGCTTTCCCAAGTCCCGTCGATGTCATGGTTTTGGACTCTAGCCTTTTTTCTAGATTCCGCTTGCCTGCTGCCTGCCAGCTTGTCTTTGGTATTTTGCCTGCTATCTGCCTGTCCTGACTTCTGGCCTGTTACAGGACACAGCCTGGTGGTCACTGGCCTTTAAATAAATGTGTTTGAATTTTGCCTCTAATGTTGTTTCGCTGTTTTTTCCCCTGTATAGCCAAATGTTATAGGATTTACATAAGGTCTGGATTATCAGTGGTCTGACTAGAAGCCAATTATATGAACCCATGTGATATATTATTCCAACCCTTAATGCAAAAACTGTCAAGGATTGCTTTTTACTGGTTGAACTATGACAAAGTTATCCCGAATAGTACAAAATGTCACTAATTACACTACCTCCTATTTATATATTCAAAATTATTACAGTTGGTATTGTATTGCACACTTTTTTGTGTGCCTGTTGTTAAGACACAACAGGCATTTAGTCACTGCTACAGTAATGGCTATGCTAAACTTTATTTATGACAAATCATGTATTGATTCACAGTTTGTTTCCATAAATTGATTCATGTCTTGGTATTTAACAGTTTATTTTAATAAATGCCTCTCTGAATACATCCACAGAGCAATCATTGGTAGTGATGGGCGAATTTTGACGCGGGCGACAATTCGGTGGTGTCAAAGTTGACGCAGGCGTAATTTTTACCGTCAGCGACATTTGACACACATTAAAGTTAATGGGCTAAAGGGCGAAGTGCCCGCTAGCGTCAATTTGCCAGAAATCATATCCTGTATGCCAGAAATGCATTAACGTTGTAAAAAACACTGGACGACTGTTACTTTTTTAAAGCGGGATTGCCTTCAAAAAGTGTGAGCATTATTTTCCATACATACAGTATGAGGGGCATGACACATTTGTGTGGGCTCATGTGTAGGGCATAAGAGGACCTCTTCTGTCTTTATTATAGTTCCTTGGACATTTGTAATAAAACGTGAAATAAAACTTGAAGCATTTGCTCCTCTATATATATATATATATATATATGTGTGTATATATATATATATATAATATCAAATGCACACAAAATTATAAAGGCCTTACTTGTAAGATTGTAAGATGGTATAGTGCATTATCACAAACTTCTTTTTCATGCTGAAAAATAAAATCCTGTCCCTTTTTTAGGAACATGGTTTTCCTATTCACATCAATGTGTATTTTAGATCTGTACTAACAAATTGTAGCATAGGGACTACATCAAGGATAGAAAAAAAAAATATTAAAGATTTCAGAAAATTTACTCTGTTGTCTATTGTGTTCTTTTGTTAATATGTTGTGTTTAAGAGGGAACAACTGTTGGTGCAGCATGCTGACTTGCTTTGAGATTTATCTGTAATTCAGTAAATTGCTCTGCATAGTAATAAAGCATTTGCCCTTGCTGCTGCAGAGTATCAAAACACAATATGACTGGCTGAATATGAGCAACATAGGTTCTCACCCAGTTTTGTCAGAGTAATTGCTTTAATAATAACAATAATAGGAAAACATTTTCATAGCTGTGCAATTTAGCAAACCATTGATATTAGATATTTAGATTTCACAATAGAATAGATAAAAATATATGAATTTATAATGGAAAAACTAGCAAATTGCTCTCTCATTCTACTTTAGCAAAGGATATTCTATTACATTTAACTTCTGCTATTAATATTAAATGCCAGGTATGTTTCTCAGAAGGATGAAAAGTATAATTGCAAGTACATGCTGGGCACTAAATTGGGTTTAGTAAACTTAGTATATGATAGGAACAAATTCTGTTTCTGAAGATGTATTTTTCATTACATTTTCTGCACATAACATAATAATCTGTACAGAATTGTCCATTGTCCCCCTATCATGATGTGACATTATTTTTCAGCAAATGCTATTATCTAGTTAAATGAAGGCAGTAGAAACATTTCAAAGAACCTTGAAATATCAGGAACATTTGGCAAATTTCAACATGTAGATCAAAGCCAGCTGTACTCACATAATTTTTCCATCATATAACAGATTGTATTTTTTTAATTTCTCTCCCGCTGTGGCCCAGCAAAGTTCTGCAAGAGACTGTTTTTGGAGAATTCGGAAATATAACATTTGTAAATTAATCACATGAAGACAGTAAACATGAAGAGCCGGGTCATTTCTATTTTGTTTAGGAAATTTGTGCATATCAGAGTTTAAATTTGTGAGTACAGTTTTTCTTATTTAAAAATGAAAGTTGGAGCTTTTCCAGTTTCTTGTATACTGCATTGTATATTATGCTACATTTAAGAATCTGACGAAGTCTAGGTCCCCTGTCATTTCCATTGAATTATCTACCAGGGAAGGACAAACTTTTTCACCTGGTAAAGTTTTATAGTGAAATTTGCAGTTTCTCCAGGGGCTATTATAATCTCACAAAATTTGTGATAGAATTTTGCCTTGCAGTCTGTTTTGCCAGATAAAAAAAGGTGATGGAAGGGGGGGGGAGGCAGCCTGGCATTCCTTGCAATAAGATTAACTTTTCTGAAATTTCTGTATAGTGATTGACTGTGACATTCTCTGCCTCAGGACTGACTATCATTACTGTGTCAAGATTGACTCCAACTGACAAACGTGCATGAAAATTGACTCATCTAATATATATATATATACGCACTAAGAGCATTTATTTTAATCGTTTACATTTTTTTATTTAATTAATGACTACCGTATCTCATTACTTGTAGTAGCTATTGGACTGCGGTATTTACACTATGAGGAGATTTTATTGGCTTACGTTTCATCCTTCCCCTGTTGTCTCTATATTGATAAAGCATAATCTATAAACAAATCAGGGGTATTTGTTTTTAATTACAGTAAATACATGAGTCCTAAATCAGGCCTGCAGAGATTTCAACACACCAAGTTACTTTTTGGAAAAACAAGTCTAAAGGGAGATGTTGGAGGGATTCTTACATGAACTACTGGGGGTACTGGGTACCTTTACTGTTGTGTAAAGTAGTGACCCCACTCACACAGCTACAGACTGCTCACTAAATACTGTAGTCCCACAATCTTGTGTTTTTACCATAATGAAAAAGCACCAGTATGTAACAGTTTTAAGGCAACATACATATATTTTAGAACACATTTTTGCTTAGCAATTGCCTGTTTCCTTTAGCTTATTAAAAACATGTAGATTAGTTTACTTCTACTTTACAGTCTTGTAAAAGCTGCACAACACAAAAATAAGGCGAAAAAATGACACTATTAGAAACTTTAGGCACTTCTTCTAGATAGACAGTCATATAAATAGAATAGATTTTAAACCAATAAGCAATAGTTATTTTCTGTAAATATCTTATTTCATGGTTGGCTTCAGATTTTTATTACCACGATAATAACGTTAATGATCTTTGATTGGTATGGCATTTGCTGAGTGTAGTGTTGCATACTGAGCTTTGTTTGGGGATACACTTGGCATATTTAATCAACTTTGTTCATCACTTTCTAGTGATTTGTCACTTATGTTTCTAAGATTGCATGAAAAGATTTGAAAATGAATAATTTATGTTCATTCTTTCTAATCCTAGAGACCATGATAATAATCTAAAGCAGCAATTAGTCTCTGGATTCTTTTTCTTATTCTGAGACTGTTAAACTGTAATAATTAGCAAACTTGCTTCCTTGATGTCAAGTTTCCCAAGGTCAATTAGAATGGAGTGTAACCTTAAGAAAAATTAGTAAAACCATTATTGTGATTTAAGACATCGCCTTATTAGTGAAGATATACTTAAAGAGCTGCTGCATAACTATTCAACCATGTTTTTAAATGTGTCTGCATAAAATTACATTTTGATCAGGTTAAATTGAGCTGTCTTAGTTCTGAACTTATTTCACTGGTTGTGATGATCTGTATTTTCTATTGACTCTCATGAAGCTCCTGTTTTATTAGGCATTATTATACTATTCTTTCTACAGCTACCCAATGAAACACTGTCATCAACAAAAGTTGTTTTTGTGTCTGAAAACAAGTTTTGTTCAGTAAAGCAGTGCTGGGAAAATTAATTTGCATCCCCACATTATTCTGAGACCTCAAACCTCAAAAAAAGAGCTTAGCAAGGCAAGAGAAACATCTGCATAGCAAGGGGCTCAGTGGGTAGCACTATGGTCCTGAATTAAAATCCCATCTGTAAGGCGTTTGTATGTTCTCCCTGTGTCTCCTTTAAGCTTGGGACAGCAGCTGGTCACATATTTTCTTCTGTCTCTTCCTGTACAGAGTGTGGCCCACCCCCTTATATCATCAACCCCGCCAATGACATCAATGGTGCCGCCCCCCTGTCCGGATTCAAAGGAAGGAAAAGGTGGCAACCCTGTGTAAGGTGCCTAAACAGATTTAAGGAGGGACAAGACATGGGGGCAAATTTACTTAAGGGCTAAGTGACTAACGCTGGCGAAAATTCACCAGCGTATTGTATTTCTTTTGACAGTTTTTAACATGGTTTTTGTATATGATTAAAAAAATTCACTCCAGCTTGAATTTATAAAATTCAAATGAGTTGAACAGCGTTAGTATCTATTGGGGAGCTATTTCTGATATTATAAGCATGAAATTCATACTGATTCTAAAGAAAGCCAGGTAAACATAAACATTCTAAATCTGTGGGACCACAGCAAGTGAGTTTAAATGTTTTTTTAATAACCATCTAAAAGTCCCCAAAAGCACTTTCCATACTCTTTTTGTGAAGGCGAACTTCAAAATAGTTAAGAACTGCTGTGGTCATACAGACTTCCTACTCCCTGTATAAAATATTGTTAAATGAGGATGTCCTACACTGGAATCAATTATCAGGTAATGATGAGATGATGATATTCTTTATTTGTCACATGCATAGTTATACAAATACAACATGAAGGGGCACATTTACTATGGGTTGAATATCGAGGGTTAATTAACCCTCTATATTCGACCATCGAAATCCTTCGACTTCGATATTCGAAGTCGAAGGATTTACCGCAATTCGTTCGATTTTAATCCATCGATCGAACGATTTTCCTTCGATCAGAAACTGCTAGGAAAGCCTATGTTAAAACATACTAGATAAATACTACTATTAAGTACAAAAAAACATTTTACATAAAAAAATTACGTATAGCAGCAGAGCATATGTAGTACAAGATGTATCATGTTATTTACATAAGTGAGAGTAAGTGAAAGTTGTATAAAAATATAAAATATAAAAACAGCAGTGCGGTACTGTACACCAAATAACCATATTACGGTGATGGTGAAATTCAATAAAAAAAAAACAATGCAGTAACAGTACACAGTATTAAAGTGCAATTTATGTGGATTGTATAGTATTATATTGTGGTGACGTAATGTGTTACATAGATCAAGTAGGTGCAAGTGAAAAAAGGGAGAGGGGGTAGGAGATATGGGTAAGGTGACATAAACCATATTATTTACATAGCGACCGTGAGTTAAGATTGTATAAAAAGTATAAAAATATAAAAAAAACAGCACTGCAATACTGTATTGTGGTGATGTAGAGTGTCACATAGGTCAAATAAGTGCAAGTGAGAAAAAGAAGAAGGGGGAAGGGATATGGGAAATTATGGGTGAATTGGCATGTCCTGGTTCAGCAGTCTAATGGCCCGAGGATAGAAACTCCTTTTAAGTCTCTCACTTCTGGCCAGGATACTGCAAAACCTTTTCCCTGATTTAAGTAGGTGAAACGGTCCATTACTGGGATGTGATGCGTCCTTGAGAATCCTGAGGGCTTTGGTCCTGCATCTCTTGGTGTAAATGTTCAGCAAGGATGGAAGAGCTAACCTGCAGCAGCAGCGTACTGCTGCACATATCACTCTCTGAAGGGCTTTGCGTCCTGGACACAGCTGTTTCCAAACCAGGATGCTTCAGGTAGGTAATGCAGATCACTTTAGCCTTAGCCCCAATAATACAATAGAAAAATATTGTGTTATCCCTAAATATCACCCTATAAGACTTGCAAGTGTTTCTATGTGATCAAAAAACATTCTACCCAAATCTCACCCTAACTGAGTTAGTCTTCATGCAAAGTCCACTCTGCAGTCATAAGGGATGGGTGAATCTGACCTGTTTCACTTAGCTGAAAATTTGCAAAAAGTACATTATATTGAAGTCAACAGGGTGTTTGTTGCACAACATTTATCAAACCATGCAATCATTTTTTAACTATTCATTTGAGTCTAAATGCATTTTTTGCTGTGAGCCGTGGCAAAAGATAATGCTCTTTCCTAGCAGCCACTGCTTTAAGCCCCTAAAGCCAGTATAAGTATGCATAACATCCTGCATGGATTCACAAGATTAACCCGAAGGCTACTACACAGTCTTCAATAGTACTATTTATAATAAGAATAATAATTATTCAGTAGACAGCTAGGTTCTTGGTCCTATCTTTTGTATTGATTTCTGGTTTTAAACCTGGCTTTATGCTGTGTACAATTTTGTCTCATTATTCTATGTGTGTTTATGTGGTAGTGACCTTTTTGGCTCCCTGGCTTGCTTCTGTGACTGTGAGAGTATTTGGAGATTAAAGTAGTTAGGCCTGATAGCTCCCGAAAAGCTGAGGGTCAGGCCTGAAACCAAAGGTGGGTGTTACAAACAGAATTACATGCCTAAACTACAATCTAGTAACTCCTTTGAGGTTTGCGTCTGCCTTATGCTACAGTAAGCAAGCATAACCAGATGAAGAATTTAAGCAGCCTTATGTTGCCTATAGTCATTATTTTAAATACCGTATATACTCGAGTATAAGCCGACCCGAGTATAAGCCGAGGTACCTAATTTTACCTACGAAAACTGGGAAAACTTATTGACTCGAGTATAAGCCTAGACACAACTACAGCCCTGTCTCCCAGCAGCACACACAAAGTGACCCCCCAGCGATCAACCGGACTTCTTTGCAAAGTTGATGGTGACAGAGAATTGCCAAACGGATTACTGTGTGCATTGTCCCACTGTCCCACTACCATGTGCAGAGGGTGCTGTGTGATATTGCCATCACTGTTAATCTTTCGCATAACCAACAGAGGGTGCTGTGTGATATTGCCATCACTGTTAATCCTTCATATAACCAACAGAGGGCGCTGTGTGATATTGCAGTCACTGTTATTCTTTCATATAACCAACAGAGGGTGCACTGTTATTCTTTCATATAACCAACAGATGGCGCTGTGTGATATTGCAGTCACTGTTATTCTTTCATATAACCAACAGAGGGTGCTGTGTGATATTGCAGTCACTGTTATTCTTTCATATAACCAACAGATGGCGCTGTGTGATATTGCAGTCACTGTTATTCTTTCATATAACCAACAGAGGGTGCACTCTTATTCTTTCATATAACCAACAGAGGGTGCAGTGTGATATTGCAGTCACTGTTATTCTTTCATATAACCAACAGATGGCGCTGTGTGATATTGCAGTCACTGTTATTCTTTCATATAACCAACAGAGGGCGCACTGTTATTCTTTCATATAACCAACAGAGGGCGCTGTGTGATATTGCAGTCTCTCCCCAAGCAAACTGTTGGTATAGGAATGATTAAAAGTGACTGCAATCTCAGCTACTGCCCACTGACTCAAGTATAACCCGAGGTAGACTTTTTCAGCACATTTTGTATGCTGAAAAACTCGGCTTATTCTCGAGTATATACGGTAAACAGAAATTATTAGTAAACTCAAAACATGCTTTTCAGCCTCCAGTAATATCTTGTTATAATAATAATTAAAAAATCATAGAACCAATTGCACTTGTATGCATTCCGTTAAGAGCAGGGTTAGTCTGTTGTCCCCATTAATTTTTTCCCCAACCAAGTACCAAGAATAACCCAAATAAGTAGATGTGGTCCTCTTCATCTTATCGGTGGGCAGGAACCTCTTAGATGGATTCCGCTCCAGATTTAGCCAAATGCAACACTTTTTTCAGGATTCAATTAAATCATTGCTGCTCAAGCAAACTGTGTTTAAAACTGTTTTTAGAGTTTTTTACGGGATACAATTATTTGCAGATTAAGATATTAAAGTATATTAAATTCGAAAATTGGGGTTCATGTTTTGTTTGTCACTAGATTTACCCTTTGCTAAAGCTTTGCTGTTTGGCATATTATGGATTCACTGCATTATTATTACAGTATTTATTACAAACAAATATCAAACAGCCCATTGACTGGAAAAAGCAACTACAATTAAAAAAATCAACTGAAAAGGATAAGTATTTGTTATGAACTGTTATTTTATAGGAAGGTTTTATATTTAAATACTGTGGTTTCATTTTTATAGTTTTTTTTTGTTTTGGGTGCTAAATAGCAAAGTTTGGTGTGTTATTGTGCTTACAGCAAGTTTGTCGCAACCTGCTTTTCTTTGCAGTTAGTTTTCCCTCAGTTTGAGGGGGCTGGGTTTGATTAGTTGCACCTGAACAGACTGTATAAATAGAACCCCATGGACTCCAGTGGAGCTTGCTCTAGTGTTTAGATGCTCTTAAGTGTTTGCTCTTTAAGTGGGGAACCTGTAAGTGAAGTTACAAACACAGGAGTTTCAAACTAAAGGAGGTTCAAATTACAGATGAAGACACTTTGTGTGTTTGACACAGAATAACTAAATCCAGATATCCCACTTATCCCATTTAACAGAAAATTACATCATAGAATCCCATCTAATTAAAGTGTTCACCATTGTGAAAAATGGTGTTTTGGTATGCTAATGAAAAGGTTAAATGCATTAAATTAGTTAAGATGACTTTAGATAACACATGACATGGAGTTAGCTGGTTGAGGAAAACAAAAAAAAAGCGCAGATTCTGAACACAGATTTTTTGTCTGTCTACACAAATGAGGAACCAGTTAATGAAGGTTTCCTTCTTGGTGGTCTCAGTTCTGTTAGTGCAACTAGTGATGCATGGTTCACACATGAGGAAATTCAAAAGAGACTAAAACATGTTAAAATAAACAAAGTTCCGGGCCAGATGGTATTCATCTCAGGGTACTTAGCGAGCTTAGCTCTGTGATTGCCGAACCTCTTTACTTAATTTTTCAGGATTCTTTGAGGTCTGGCATAGTGCAGAGAGACTGGCAAATTGTTAGTCTGACGTCAGTGGTAGGAAAGTTTTTTGAAGGGTTAATAAATGATAAGATACTGGACTTCATAGCAAATCATTATACTATGAGTTTGTGCCAGCATGGTTTTATGCATAATAGATCTTGCCAAACTAACTTCATTTCTTTTTATGAGAAGGTAAGTAGGGACCTCGATTCTGGGATGGCAGTGGATGTGATTTACTTAGATTTTGCTAAAGCATTTGATACAGTGCCACCTAGAAGGTTACTTGTTAAATTAAGGAATCTTGGCCTGGAACATAGTATTTGTACCTGGATAGAGAACTGGCTTTAAGATAGACTACAAAGAATGGTGGTAAATGGAACATTTTCTAATTGGGCCAGTGTTGTTAGTGGAGTACCACAGGGCTCTGTACTATGTCCCTTGCTTTTCAACTTGTTTATTAATGACCTGGAGATGGGCATTGAAAGTACTGTTTCTATTTTTGAAGATGATACTAAATTGTGGAGAACTAAGTTTGTCTAAGTTGGGAAATTGGGCAGCAAACTGGAAAATGAGGTTCAATGTTGATAAATGCAAGGTTATGTACTTTGGCAAAAATAACATAAATGCAAGTTATACACTAAATGGCAATTTGTTGGGAGTTTTCTTAAAGGGGAAGGAAACCTAGTTGGCGCAAAAACCCTCCCCCCCTCCCGTGTGTTGGCCACCCTCCCTCCTCCCCCCTGGCCTACCCGTCCTGCTGGGCAAATGCCCCTAACTTGTTACTTACCCTTCTGCGCAGGTCCAGACCAGGGAGTTCACAGACGACATCTTCTTCCTTGCGATCTTCTTCCTGCTTTGACCGGAGTTTTGGCGCATGCGCAGTAGGTGCATTTCGCCGGTACGGATCTACTGCCGGGTGATGTTGTGATGGCTGATTCTGTTAATGCCTTTAAGAATGGCTTGGATGATTTCTTGGATAGACATAATATCAAAGGCTATTGTGATATTAAACTCTATAGTTAGTATAGATATGGGTGGTATATATAATTTAGGTGGAAGTAGGGATGGATGCTGGGTTTTCATTTGGAGGGGTTGAACTTGATTGACTTTGTCTTTTTTCAACCCAATTTAACTATGTAACTATTGGTTACTGAAATGTGGTACTTTGATTCCTAAAACAATTATTCTGTAAAAAAAAATTGGCCTCAGCCTAAACATGGTAAGCCATAGGTTTAGCACTTTCAGCCAAGCAATATATGGATAATATAATGTAACCTTTCTTTTAAATAATAGCTCTTGTATGTTAAGAGCTGTATGTATATTTCCATATCCTATCAACTTTCTGTATTGTTTTAATACCATAATATTAAAATGGCTTTCAAGTAAAATGAAGGCTTTTATGAACAAAAAAAGGAAGCAATATAATTTGGATGAGAACGCAGGTGTCTGATTCATTCCATAATTCATTCTATTTTGTTCTTCCTGAATAATGTGAATGATATTGAAATGTGTTTTAAAAAGTGAAATGGAAATTGAGCTTTATTATTATCAAAGTGCCAATTCATTTTAATCTTTTTTCAGTCTTTCTTAGCAATCATGCCCAAAGTCTACCTTAATCTGCTTGACTTTGAATCGATGGCAGAAGGTTAACCTGGGTAATTGCTAAGGTTTTTTCGACTTTATAGAAGCCAAAGATTTAAAGCTGACCATAGTTTATGTTTTATGAACTTAAGAAACAAAGGGGCATCTTGTAAGGTTTAAGGAAATGTCTGGAATTCTCCAGTATACACCAAGTCATGCTTCAAACTGACCTGTCTTTCATTTTAAATCACTGCTGAGACTGCACAAGCTGCTCATGCATTTCAGGCAGTAGTTGAACTGTGTAGAAACAGAATATATAACCACATTCAACCACTGAGTTAATTTTAAACCAGCAGCTATTGCATCCATTTTTTTGGGTGCAATTTTAAATTTTTCAAGTCATGCAAATTTTTATTTAGCTTTTCCTTTCTTACCTGTTTTAGACTTTTACGAAATGTCTGAAGACTTGTTTCCCAGGATGTTTTTTTTAATTTTATGTGAGCAAAAAAAACATAAAGTGCTCAGTATACTATATAGATTTAAATAAACATGAGTTAGACAAACTTCTCATAAGTGTATGGCTACCTAGATAGTAATCGGATTTGACACTGTATATTTCTGGGTCAGGCTTACGAGACATCAAGTTGTTTTCATGGTAAAACTTTGTTCTTCCCACTTGTCATGTTGACCATTTCTGGGTTATATATCAAACATAAAGAAAACACTGTAGCTTCAGAAAGAATGTACTTAATCACATTTCTCGTACTTGTACATTTGAAAATAAATTTGAGTTGAAATGAAAAGACTACATTTTCTAGCAAGACATTTTACTTCAGGAGAAGTTTTCATTCAGAAATTTTAAACTTTAATCTTGTGATGGATTTTGAATTCCATTTTCCAAATTTGCATCTGTTTAATAACCTTATGATTAAGATGTTGCTCAATTTTACATCTTTTGTTTTTAAAAATGTTTAAAATCTATACTGTCCATACTTCTGTATTAAGTATGTAAAAAATCTTATGAACCTTTTGATTGTCTTACATTCTGGGTAAAATTCTACCCAAATACTGTAACTAAAACGCCCTGTATTCAATCAAACACAAACTGGTAAGGGCATCAAGCACCCTGTCGGCCAAAGATGAAGAGATCCACTTGAATTAATCAACTCAATTGAACATCCCTAAAAACAGTTCAACAGTAGGATAGGCACTTGGCTAGCTGAACACATTTTGTGGCTCACCTCATCAGTTCCTCAGAAGTCAACAAGAATTTATATAGTCATATAACCATTACATAATAAACACTTGAGTATGTAAAAACTTAAAGACTGAATGCTAAAACACTTTTACCATACCCGAAGGTTTAACCAGTCAAATACCACAAAACAGTAAATATAAATTACTACTCAAAAATAGATACAAATAACAAAAAATTAAAGGGGACCCGTCACCCAAAAAAAATATTCAAAATCCTATTTTTTCACATTAGTCAAGCAAAATGAACTTTAATTACACTATATAAATTATTTGAATCTTGCTTCCTTCAGTCTGTGATTTCAATATTATAGCAAGCAGGCAGCCGCCATTTTGTGGACACTGTTATTAAGACAAGCCTTGTATCATCTCAAAATCTTGTTTGTGCACCAGAAGAGGGGACCCGATGTCCATCCCGATGCCCTGGTTATACAATTAAATGGTAAAGAGAATGGGGGAATGTGGGGAGAGCAGTGACATCTAGGAAGTGCTGAATGGGAAGTGAAAGTAATTGTCTGCCCCGCCTCTATGCCACTGGCATAGAGGAGTGGCAGACAATATTTCATTGACAGCTGAGATTTTTAAATGAGCTTACAACAGCTATGAATGCTTTAATAAAAAATAGAAATTGGATTTCATGTTTAGTTTGAAAAGGACTTTTATTATACAGATTTGTGTGTCTGGGTGACAGGTCCACTTTAATAACAAAAATTAAATAAAAAATGTTCTTGTACCTTGTACTTGATACAATTTAATACAAAAGTATTTAAGTAAAAAGGTCCTTATCGCAAGCTTGTAACACTTGAGGGGTTAAAAATCCGAAAGGTTCTAACTATTTTCTGAAAACTACTCAGACCAAATCCGCATAGACTTTTCCCGACTGTTTATCAAAACATTTTCACAAATATTTTTTGTGCAGAAAAAAAATCATATAAAAATTCCGAATCCTACGATTTTTTTGGATTTCGCTATTGAAACTTATGATTTTTTCATAAACTCACCGAAGGCTATGATTTTTTCAACTGTTTGTTTACTGTAAATCTGTCATTGACTTTTACATGTTCTGAGTTGAGTACTTTTTTCATCTGACTTTTAAAACCATCTGACTTTAATAAATTCCAAAAAAATGTAGTTTTTTTTCTCCAAAAAAATTGTATTTTGCCCTTTAAAAGTCCAACCAGAAAAGGTCATACCTTAATAAATAATAATAAATAACCCCCTTGGTATTTAATTTTGTTACTTAAATGATAGTTAACTTAAATGTTTTTTTTTATTAGTGCGTATTATGTTTGTAACTTTGTTTAGTGCTTTAGAGAAATAGATAATGGAGAGCATGAGGCCACGAAACGCGTTAAGCGTGGGGCTATGTTCACTTGCTTGCTCCTCATGATTTTATGATTTTTCTCAATAAATTTGGATTTTTTATAAGACCCCAAATGCTGCCTGGTGCTCCATGATTTCATTGCTTAGTGCTTTAGAGAACCTAATTAAATTATGCACTACCAAATGCATTTGAACAACAAATTACTGAAAAAATCAACTCTTAATGATTGCTATACCCAATACATTAAACCTTTGTACTTGCAACTTTACCTGCAACTACTTGACTCATGAAATACAGTTTGTAAATACATATTTAAGCAGAGGCAGCAGATTAGACATTTGCTCTAGTTGGGGTAGATTTATTAACATTCAAATTTGCATTTTTGGTTTCAGTTTTTTTGCAGCAAAAATCTACTTCAAGCAAAGAATTCCATAACTTTACAGCTCTTACTGTAAAAAAAACAGAAAACATTTTTGAAAATTAATTAGGAACTTAGAAAAAATCATTAGGAGATTAGAAGAAATAATATTTTTTATAAAATCAGACTTTTAAAAAATCACAAATTTTTGCAGAATTTATTAAACCCAGAGGATGGAAAATACTTACTCAGAAAATCCTGCATCTTAGACCGGACGAGGTTGCATATTAGTCAATAGGAGAAGTTGCAATGATTTTTTTGATTTGCGCTGGGTTTCATGCAATACTCCGGAGTTTTTGGGCAAAAATCTGAGTTTTTTCGGGTGAAAAATCCGAAAAAAAACTTGAAAATCACCTCAAAAATCCGAAAAAAGTCTGATTTTTTTTTTCCCCCGCAAAGCAAATTTTCGGGAAAATGTAATAATAAATTAGCATAAAAAACCCGAGGGGATTTGATTGGAGTTAGTAGCAGAAAATATTGAGATAATTCGGACTTTGATAAATAACTCCTAAAGTATCTCACTCTTATCCATAGCCAATCTCTATTAGCTTGAAAGCATCTAACCTTAGATAGTAACATAGCTAGTGATGGGCTCATTTATTTGCCAGGCGAGAATTTGCGGTGAATTCCCACGATCCGCTGCCGGCGAATAAATTTGTGAAACCGCTGCGAAAATTCGCCGGGTTCAAAAAAACCGAAGCTGCCGTCTGTTTTTTTGGATGCCAGCGCATTTTCACCAGCAAATGTGTGCCAAAAAACAAGACGCCGGCGCCGTTTTGCAAATTTTTAACCGTTTTGCAGATTTTTTTGCCAACCGAAATGCCCCAAATTCGCCCATCACTAACCATATCCACAAAAAAATAAGATTCCTGATGGGTTTCTTTTTTAATTATTACCTGTATATATTTGGAGGTTAAAATGTAATTATGTTTGTCTATTTTTATTATAGTATTGTTAGGGAAATATATATTAAAGTACAATATTTCCAAAGAAAATTTATCTTTTAAGTCCTATGTCATATTTATAATTCTAATTGCATTGATTTTTGCATTGAACATTAATTTTTATTGGCCACAAATACTTTTATAGTTATATTGTTTTCTTTAGATTAACCAAGGCATATTAATTGAATACTTATTGAATAAATACAAATGAACCTGAATATGAATTTCTTATTAGACAATAATTTAGTAACTCCATTCATATATAAAATTTCAGTTATGGTATAAGTTGTAAAAAAAATCTAAATTCTTAAAATTACTAGTACCTTGCAGCAATAAATTTGGAAATTTGTATTAGATTCTCTTAGGAATAATTTCCCCTTTTACATCTTGGTAATTAAAGTTTTCAAATTTATAACAAATCATTAAATCAAGAATAAAAAGACCTTTTTAATTTTTCTAATTCATTTCTTCAAAGTAGAATCTGGTGGGAGCAATATTGGTTTGAGGGATAAAAGCCTAAGCAATTACTGGAAGCCCCAAGCAATCGAATAGTCCCTAGATTACCAATTATCGTTAAAAAACACACTTAATGGTTTTCATTAGCATTTTATTAATTCAGTTAATGATTTATACCTCACTACACTTTATGTCCCTCAATTCAACAAGGCCTAACATATAAAGAGCACCTTGCTTCCAAAATAAATATGAGGTATAAAATATATATGCTAACTAATTAAATAGACTTTCCAACACTACAAACACTAACTAGGATATGCAACATTGTAAAACAACTATAAATGCTCATTGTAGTATATTATAACCTGTGTTTTCCCTAGACTGAATTAAGGAATGCTACACAAGAAGACTCCATCAATTCCCATTTTTTAACGCATTTACAAAATTGCCTTTAGTATATTGTAATCAATGAATTGGCCTGCTGTTTTCAAGTAAATCATTAAGTGCAACAAATGCTTGCTAATGTTAAGATATCTCTTTTAAAAACATTAGGTTCATTACAACACCCACAAATAGTGATGAGCGACTCTGTCCTGTTTCGCCAAAAAATTCAAGAAACAGCAAAAAATTCACAAAACGCATTAAATAAAAAAAAAAATCGGCTATTTTGACGTGAGTGATAATTTTTATAAACTCTTTTGTCCAAATGCATTAAAGTCAATGTATATCAGAATAATTTGTACGTGCGACAATTTTAACAAGCAATGATTTTTTTGGAAGCAGCAAATTTTCCCATGGCAAATTTTCGCGGCAGTTTTTTGAAAACATTTCCAGTGTGGAAATCTAAATCCATGCCTTGCAAATAAATTTGCTTATCACTACCAACAAATACGTTTTCTAAACTTCATCCACATCAATAACATTAAAAAGGTCAAAGTGTAATAGTTTAGTGGGGATTGGGTATTATAACTTCAGCTTCCTTTATATGTATATTCAGTCTATTTGCTAGTATCATAAGTATATCAAATCAAGACTTTGAAATGTGTGAGGATCTCAGGGCGATGGCTAAAACCCTGCAGGAATCCCATGAGGCAAATTTGGCTGAAATAAGAAATCAAAGACTGCGCAGCATTTGCAAAGCACATAGCAAGCTGGACACAAGGTTGAGCAAAACCGAGTTGGCGCACAATCAGCTGACCCACCGAGTTAACGACCACCACAGGATTGTTTACCTCCTCAGTAAGCACATGGAGGACCTGGACAACCAGGGGCGATGCAACAACCTAAGAACCAGGGGGATACCCAACTCTGTCCCGTCAGCTGAACTATGCAACACGGTGAGCGCCATTTTTAACTCTATTCTGGGGAAGGAGCCCACTACTCCGTTTGAGCTGGATTGGGTACACCGTACTCTAGGAACACCCAGACTTAGAACCGAGGGCCCCGAAGATGTCATATGTTGCATACATAAGTTCACAATCAAAGAGGACATTATTCGCACTATGCGAAACACGGAAAAATATCAATACCAGGACTATGAAATATCCATCTTACAAGATCTGGCCTGGTTAACCATACAACAGCAACAGGCTCTCAGACCTCTCACCACCACCCTCAGGACAAAAAACATAGCCTACAGGTGGGGTTTCCCTTCGCTCTCATCATTACAAAAGATGGAAAACAACACAGCTTAAGGGAACCTGATGGCATAGAGGAATTCTGTCACCACTTAGGCCTGCCAGTGCCAGATCTTAAGGACTGGAGAGACCTGGCATACAGCGGTGATCTACTAGAGAACCTGGAAGTTGAACAGTGGCACTGCAAGAGCAGGCCGCAATGTTCCCCACGCCAAGCCACCCCAGAGCACACAAACTAGCACTAGATGTAGGCCTTCCTCACCAGCACACCTGTTTTAAAGGCCTATCAAGCACCAGCTTTAAATGTCTATATACTAGACAATACGGCGAGACCAGCAATATGGCCATATACAACAAGGCTGGCAACCAAAACATTATTACCAATCTTGAATGCTAAACGGGAAAGAAGTAGAAGATGTAAGTAATAAAGAAAAAAAAAAGGAGGGGGAAAAAAAAGGACAATTTTAAAGCAATATCCCAAACCAACTACAAAACGAAGACCTCTTCATCGTACCCAAAAACCCGTTTAACAGAGACATGATGACCAAAGCAGATGCTATCCATCAACTAGCCACCAGGAAGACTAGGTCCCTGAGCCACCCCACTCAGGGACCACTCACCCCACTGTACACACTGGAAAGTCACTTCAGGAACTTTTTCAAAGGTTATGTCACACGATACATCCACTTCCCACAAACCTTTTTGTACAGCTGATAAAGCCACAGATGCGACAAGGAAAAGATTACAGAGGACCATGACCGCTCATCAGAGCCACCAGAACTTGGGCTCTCACCTTGTTTTTTTTTTTCCAGCCTATCGAAACTCAAGCACAGACAACCAATGTCATCTTGGAAGATCTCCATCATAGAGTGACTTATGTATCTCTATCTTTCAATGCATTCATGTAATTGTTTAGACAATATCCAACGGTTATACTAGGGTCTCTTGGGATGATTGCTTTGTCCATAATATTAAGTTGTTTGGAGTTAAAAGCTGTTCTCACGTATTCAGGCATAGTTTTATTCTTGCGCATCACTTCCATCCATATCCCTGTTAGAGACCAACAGCTCTAAGTAGCATAATCCTGCCATCCATTCTCTAGAATAGATAACCCTACAGTTAAGTGCAACACGTGACATTATGCCATAGCGCTAGGAATTAGGGGAGGGAAAGGGAGAAAAAAAAGAAGAAAGGGATGGAAAAAAAAAGAAAAAATAAGAAAGAAAAAGAAAAAGGAAAGTAAGAAGAAGAAAAAAAGAAAAAAAAGAAAAAGGAAAGAAAAAGTAATAAACAAATAATAATTAAATAAATATACCCCCCCCCCAATATGTTAATGGTTTAATGTCAACTTGACTTCTTTGAGCTCACTTAATACCTATAAGGTGTTCCACGCTCCCACAACGCTGAATATGCCTGGCAGGGATGCCTCTCCAATAGCTGAGTTAAGGGCCCCCCACTCTGCCAAATGGGTCTCATCACTGAATCTTGAAATCGGCCTGGGTACCGAGGATCAGTCTTCCCACCTCCTGTATGCCACTCCCACGCTCACCCCACCCCAGGTCCACTGGGTTCACTATTGATGCGATATGGGGGAAAATCGCATCAAATGTTTGGTCATGTTCACCCCATGTTTTCCACAAAACTGTTATGTTTCTCGATACTTTGACTTTTGTTTTCGCTACCCCTCACTATCTATTCTCCCTTTGCCACCCCGACTGGGTCTCTAATACAATTTCTCTTCACCCCACCTAGCTCAATCTGGGTTTATGACATCCTCCGCGGAACCGGAGCTCTCAGCTGAAATGATGGCTGATCCATAAACGCAAAGGGGCTCAACTCCCCCATCAAAAGGTACAATCTTACACGGCTTAGACTAGACAAAGTACTGGTCCAAGAGACCCACTTTAAAAAACAGCAAACTCCTCTCCTCAGATTTAAAGGATTCTCCACGATTGCTCACAGTACCCCTCAAACTACTAAAACAAGAGGAACAATGATAATGGTGTCAGACTCTTTAGGCTTTACCCCTATAGAGGTAAAATCAGATAACTCAGGAAGGTTTGTCTTTCTTAAGGGATCCATAAACGGCATTAAGTATACCACAGCCTCAGTTTATTTCCCCCCTACAAAACAGCAGACAGCCCTAACACAAACGCTCCATGCTCTAACTGAATTTGAGGAAGGTGTACTCATCTTCGGGGGGGGGGACCTAAACATGACACTGGAACCAGCTCTTGATTCCTCAACTGGAAGGTCTAGCATACCACACAGGAAACTGGAAGCTTTAAAAAAGCAGTTATGGGGAAACACCTTAGTAGACACTTGGCGAATCACCAACCCCTCAGTGCAAGACTACACATTTTTCTCAAACCCTCAAAATACATACAGCAGGATAGACTACATTTTCATCCACCATGCAGACATAAGCCTACTCAAAGATGCTTCTATCGAGGCTGTCACATGGTCCGACCACGCACCAATCACCTGCACTCTCAAACGCATCACTCCCTCTGGCAAGATTCCGGTATGGAGACTGAATGACTCACTTTTACAGGACGAGACAAATAAACAAGACATAATACAAAAATTGCGAAAATTCTTCAAGGACACTTACTCTGCGTATCACGTGAGCTATTGGCTACAAAAAATGAGAGAGATCCAGAGATCTGATTCATCAACCAACTTCCAGAACTATACCAAAAGATGGTTTTACTGGATACAATTCCTTGAATCTGACTTGTATAAGCAATTATGTCTCGTGTAAGCACCGCTTGGCTGAACAAGTTCTGCATATGCTAAAATCCTTTCTACACTCTACAGGAGCACCCAGGTCGCACAACGGACGTGACCCAGACGACAACGACGACACTAACGTCAGTTAACAGACCCCTCCTCCCCCTTCTCTCTCCTGCACACCAAGGCTGATTTCTCAGCCCTCCACTCCACTCCCCACTCTCCCACACTCCCTCTCTAAATCCCACCCTCTTTAAATCCCTTACTCTTCCCTCTTTCCATTTTCCCTCTCTTTAAATGCGCATACCGCAGAAACACAGACGCCACCACGACATGGCTTCACTGCACCAGAGCTACTACTTCGCTGCAAATCCATGCCTGGACAATAAATTCACCCATCACTACTCTTATATTAAATTAGTCCAAATATGGCAACATTGTTGAAAATACTAGAAGTTTGGCACAGTTGTGGGGACTGTTTTACCTTGGGACTAGTGTCCTAAACAGGTTTAGTACCTTGGAAAAAAGAGCTGGGTAGGAATTTTAATTTTTTTTAATTTCTTTGAATTATGAATGCTGAAAATGCTTTAATTGATATAAGAATCAAATGTGTAATCAGAAAGGTAACACATTTGGAAACTAGGCAATGAGAACTACCAGCAACCTATTAGGGCTCATTTATAAATGCAGGCACAAGTACAAGTGTGCAAATAAACATAAAACTAAGAGATTTGAAAAAACAGACAAAGAAAAAGTCTATTTTGTGACAGATTATAGCAATGAGGCAACAGATATAAAGAAGATAATAATGAAACACTGGCATGTGATCAGTGCAGACCCTCTACTCAATATTAAAAAGCCATGGTTTACATATAGGAAAAGTAAATCAATTGCAAATCATATATCTCCTAGCATGCTCCCTGAAAGAAGAGAACATAGAAAACCGAATTGGCTTACAAATACAGGTACTTACAAATGTGGAGCAAGGATCTGTAAGGCTTGCAATTATATAAAAGTATCAAAGGGGTTCAGGAGTTCGGCTACTGGTAAGGAATATGAGTGTAAATCCTATATAAATTGTAAAACGAATAATGTGATATATCTGGCAACATGTATATGCGGATGCCAATATGTGGGTAGAACAATGCGGAGAATGAAGGATAGGATTTTGGAACACATAGCAAGTATAGGGAGAAAGGATGTCTCATCTGCTATAGCAGAACACATCTTGATCAAACATAATGGTAATGATAAATGTATATCCTTCCAAGGCATAGAACATGTCAGATTGGATAAAAGAAAGGGGGATTTGGAGAAATTAATTAACAAAAGAGAAACATGGTGGATGTTTGCTTTGGAGACTGGAAAACCAGTTGGTCTAAATAAAGATTGGGAGATTAGATACTATATTGAATAGAATAGTGTATAGAGAGTATGATTCAAGGCTCCCCCAAGCCAACATCCACTAAATATATACTTTTCTATTCATCCCCAAAAGTGTTCAAATAACATACATGAAAACAAAAAGAGTTTTTTTAATAACTTAAGATGTTTTTATATATATATAAAAAAACCTTATTGATTGTACGAGGGGATATAGGAGCGGGACTAAATGTGGTCTGCATATATGTAATACACCTTTAAGAAACATATTATGTAAATTGTCTGGCCATTAGACTTGCTATAAAGTTGTGTCTCTTTGAAAATCTGTAACACTCTGAGGAAGTGCCATAGGGCATGAAACGCGTCAGTGGTGACCATCATGCACTGTACCTTAGCATACAAATTTTAAAGGGATGAATAAAGCAACGTAATTTTAATTTGAAATCGTGTTCGAGTGAATCCGTTAAGTGTTGTGATATAGAAGAGAGTTCTCAGGCCAGGAACCCGGATTCAGAGACATGTGATGTCTGGAACCAATCAGAGATCCCACACACTGAAGTAAAAGTTTGTTCCGATACGGATGGTGCGAGGCTGCGCCATTTTGGCTGCTGCAGTGTGGTGAGTTGAACTCTGTGACAGACGTGGGGAAGGCAGACGTTATATGAAGACGGTGTTTAAGTGGGACGCTTTGGAGATATGATGAGGCGATTGAAGTACTGAACCGCAACAAATCTACAGAGAAATCAGAAGGCATGTGCGATCTGTGGAACAGCTACGGCGACACGGAGGTGGAAACCGTTGCAGCTCTTCACGCATACAGAGCCTACTGAAAGTGTGACGCTACCGAAAGTAATACTTAAAGTCGGAATATCGGAAGATACAAGCGATCTGGGAAACTGCCGCGACGACACGGAGGTGAAATCGTAGCAGTTCGAAAGCGCTATATCTGCTTGTAGGATTCGCACTACAGGACTGATAAGTATTAGCGGTTTATTACACTATAAAAGCTATTGTGCCTATCTATAACAAAAAAAGCGTCCATATAGGAATGAGTATATTTTGACTCCTATAATAGATAAAGAGACTGTAATGAAGTGAAACACCTATCATATAACTCTGCTGTAGAATTTCCAAAAAGTGCAAAAAGTATAAAATGGAAATGTAAAGTGGAATATTTATCCCTTTTCCCCAACATAGAAACTTTGTATAGCAGCCATAAAACGGATTGATTTATATGGTATAAGATGGCGATGGGACAGTGCAATGATGATATTGAAACATGTATGTTATTAAGTTCATCTACATATAATGAAAGGAGCAAAAGAGCTAAAATGCTATTTTGTGTGGACACTAAAGTAACAACTGATAGTACAGAACAACTTATGCCTGAAGGTACACAAAAAATAATGGAGGATCTCTTTAAGAAATTAAATAAATTGTCACATAAAGAACTTAAAGTATGGTGGGAGATTTCAACACTTGAAAATTATTTGGAGGTGGAAAGAGTACCAAGAGGCTTACGCCTTAAAAAATTTCCGGCTTTTGATTTACAAGATGAGGATTTAATGCAAGAATGGTATATGGCTTTATCTGAATGCTCCTTTAATCTGATGGGAATCCTAATACGTAAATATAAAAAAGAACAAATTCGGCTAAATGTGGAGATAGAAGAAATTAAAACTCAACTAGCATGCTATTACCAGCAATCAGAGTATAAAGAGAAAGAAAAAAATCTAAATGAAAGCTTAGAATCCATGGAAAGGAAAATTATGGAAAGTAAACAACAAAAATTCCTGAGAGATAAAGGAGACTATGAGAATGAGAGAGTATATTCTTGGGGTATGGAATTAAATAAAGAGAGAGGAAGATGGGAAAGAATCAAACCGATTTTAAAGCAGAACAAATGGAGAAAACAAGTTAAACGAAGTTCGACACCTACAAGAGATATGGATGAAACCCAAGGAGTAACTTTTTTAGTAACTACCGACAGCGAAGCAGATACAAGTCAGGAAGCAAAAGAAACAGAAAAGGTAAAAGGAAAAATGAAAAAATCTGGAAAGAAGAAGCAGAACAGATATGGAAAACCGGAAGAAAGCATAGAAGTAGAAGAAAACATCAAAGAGAAAAAAGTGAATTTGAGAAAAGGTCTAAGAAATGTGGAAACACAAAAGAAGAAGTAGTAATTGACGTTCAAAGAAAATCTGAAGAAGATGACTTAGTTATTAATTTGTCATCATATAATCTGACTGAATTCGAAAAATCTTTGTTAAATAAGGGTTTAACATTCTGCCCAACTAGTCATTTCTCGCTTTTCTCTACTATAGTAGATCTTAATAGATTCATGAGATCTACATCCCTTAAAAGATATTTTAAGAATTTTGATAGTACCCACCAAATTGATACACATAATGTCAGTGATTCTATGACAGAGGGTTTGGAAGATAATGGAGAGAATTTTGCCACACAGGATGTTATCCAAGTATTGGCAGACCTAGTGGATGTCAATGCAATGGATACATCAAATGAAGGCAATATAGTACACACTGATTTAAAACCAAAATCTACATTTTACCCTATAGGACAAAATGGACCTTTTCTGGATCGTTTTTATAAATTGATATGTGAGGATTTGAAGAAACTTTCTAAAAAGAGAGAAAACCCTAACAGAAACAAACGTCAATATAACAATCTAACAAAAAAAGAATTTGAAGCACTAAGGCTATTAAAAGATAATGAAAGTATAGTCATAAGGAAATCTGATAAGGGGGGGGTCTATAGTTATCTTAGATAGAGTATACTATGAGACAGATATAATGAATCAATTAAAGGATAAGAAACAATATCAACTTTTAGAAAACGATCCAACAAAGGTATTTCAGGTGAAACTTAGAAAAATCTTGGAGTATGGTAAATCAATGGGAATACTCACAGCTAAGGAATTTGAATATATTTGGTGTGAGCATCCAAAAATTCCTATTTTCCACACACTCCCCAAGGTTCATAAGGGATTGGAGAACCCTAAATGTAGACCAATAATAGCAGGTATGGGGTCCCTTAATGAGAACCTTGGAGAGTATGTGGATAGATTATTACAACCTATAGTTATAAATTTAGATTCATATATAAAGGACAGTGGAGATGTTATAACTAAATTACAAGATGTTACTTGGGAGGATGACATGATCTGGCTAACTTTGGATGTCACAGCTTTGTACTCCTCAATAGAACATCAATTAGGCCTACAAGCCTTGTACTTTTGGCTTTGTAAATCAAAACTCTATTCAAGAGAACAAAATGAATTCATCATGGAATCTGTTCAGTATCTCTTGAACCACAACTACTTTATGTATGATGGGCAATATTATCTCCAGAGATGTGGCACTGCAATGGGAGCTCGTTTTGCACCATCGTATGCGAACCTATTTATGGGATGGATTGAAGAGTGCCACATCTTTGGAGATAAAACAAAATGGGATGGACAAATATTCAAGTATTTTAGGTTTATCGACGATTTGATTGTTATTTGGAGGGGAAATGCTGAACAGATAGATGAATTTGTGTCATTTTGTAACAATAATGAATGTGGTATTGAATTTACATACAAGATCAGTAAAAAAAGTGTAGAATTCTTGGATATACAGTTTACACAAGAGGAAGGTAAGATCGTGACAGATGTGTTTAGAAAGCCAATCAGTAGAAATTCCCTCCTGCTAAGGACAAGCAATCATCCAGAGCCGCTTCTGGAGGGCATCCCGATTGGACAATTCCTTAGGTTGAGAAGGATTTGTTCCACTTGGGATGCCTTCCAGAGGGCGGCAATGGATTTGTGGGATAGGCTAGCGAAGAGAGGATACAGCACAGAAACCCTAAAAAAAGCATATGATAGAGCGGTTTTGAGTGATCGAAACTATATGTTAAAGGAGAGCAGTAAAAATGCAAATAAACATAAAACTAAGAGATTTGAAAAAACAGACAAAGAAAAAGTCTATTTTGTGACAGATTATAGCAATGAGGCAACAGATATAAAGAAGATAATAATGAAACACTGGCATGTGATCAGTGCAGACCCTCTACTCAATATTAAAAAGCCATGGTTTACATATAGGAAAAGTAAATCAATTGCAAATCATATATCTCCTAGCATGCTCCCTGAAAGAAGAGAACATAGAAAACCGAATTGGCTTACAAATACAGGTACTTACAAATGTGGAGCAAGGATCTGTAAGGCTTGCAATTATATAAAAGTATCAAAGGGGTTCAGGAGTTCGGCTACTGGTAAGGAATATGAGTGTAAATCCTATATAAATTGTAAAACGAATAATGTGATATATCTGGCAACATGTATATGCGGATGCCAATATGTGGGTAGAACAATGCGGAGAATGAAGGATAGGATTTTGGAACACATAGCAAGTATAGGGAGAAAGGATGTCTCATCTGCTATAGCAGAACACATCTTGATCAAACATAATGGTAATGATAAATGTATATCCTTCCAAGGCATAGAACATGTCAGATTGGATAAAAGAAAGGGGGATTTGGAGAAATTAATTAACAAAAGAGAAACATGGTGGATGTTTGCTTTGGAGACTGAAAAACCAGTTGGTCTAAATAAAGATTGGGAGATTAGATACTATATTGAATAGAATAGTGTATAGAGAGTATGATTCAAGGCTCCCCCAAGCCAACATCCACTAAATATATACTTTTCTATTCATCCCCAAAAGTGTTCAAATAACATACATGAAAACAAAAAGAGTTTTTTTAATAACTTAAGATGTTTTTATATATATATAAAAAAAACCTTATTGATTGTACGAGGGGATATAGGAGCGGGACTAAATGTGGTCTGCATATATGTAATACACCTTTAAGAAACATATTATGTAAATTGTCTGGCCATTAGACTTGCTATAAAGTTGTGTCTCTTTGAAAATCTGTAACACTCTGAGGAAGTGCCATAGGGCATGAAACGCGTCAGTGGTGACCATCATGCACTGTACCTTAGCATACAAATTTTAAAGGTATGAATAAAGCAACGTAATTTTAATTTGAAATCGTGTTCGAGTGAATCCGTTAAGTGTTGTGATATAGAAGAGAGTTCTCAGGCCAGGAACCCGGATTCAGAGACATGTGATGTCTGGAACCAATCAGAGATCCCACACACTGAAGTAAAAGTTTGTACAAGTACAAGTGTAAAATGCAATTTACAAAGTTATTTGAGCTCATACATGCTCCTTACATCTTGTGGCTACCTGCAGGAGCACCATGCCCATCTAGTTTCCACTGGTGAATTGTGTGCAATAGTACGCAAGGACACTAGTAAATCCTGCAATCCTGGGGTAAAAAATACTACACTCTGGGTAAGAAAACATGGCAAATTGCATTACAAAGTGCACTATGTGCTGCATTTGTAAATGGTCCCTTGTGTGTAATCTGTGGCGAAAAACATATTTTTCTATTTTGAATTTTTCCGCAATTCGAATTTATTTTGCACCTAAATGCAATGAACACATGCACGATATTGTATGTTACTACAAAATGCTGCACAGCCAAATATGTTGCAAACAGACTATAATGTGTTTTTTTGCCGTTTCACAAATGTTCTCATTGGGACCCATTTACTTAGTTCGAGTGAAGGAATTTCGAATGTTTTTTTTCGACCATCGAATGGGCTACTTCGACCTTCCACTATGACTTTGACTTGGAATTGAACGTTTCGAACTAAAAATCGTTTGACTATTCGACCATTCGATAATCGAAGTACTGTCTCTTTAAAAAAAAACTTTGACCCCCTAGTTCGCCACCTAAAACCTACCAAAGTCAATGTTAGCCTATGGGGAAGGTCCCCATAGGCGTAGCAATCTTTTTTGGGTTGAAGAAAAATCGTTCGATCAATGGATTAAAATCCTTTGAATCGAACGATTTGAATTGCGGTAAATCTTCAACTTTTATATTCGATTGATTTCCATTCGGCAGCCGAATATCGAGGGTTAATTAACCCTCGATATTCGACCATAAGTAAATTTTCCACAAAGTTTTGCGAATTTTTCGCCAACATGAAATGAGACAGATTCGCTCATCACTATTCAACAAAAGCCCTATTCATTATGCTCACATTAAAATGGAGTGCATGTTTCCTTTCATCTAACATTGATCACCGTTGACCTGACCAAATTGTACATAAACTGTATGCACCATACAGACAGGATTAACCAATAGAACCAACCGGTGTAACTTGTAAGTTAATATGTGTCTCTGTTACCCTTACTTCCTCATTTCTTTTTTTAGATACACTTTTCACAGGGATTTATGGTGTGTCATCACATTTATAGCCCCCTCTGCTTGTATTAAAATTGCATAAACATGAGAACAGAGAGGCACAAACATAAATTGTTAAATATTGAGTTAATATAATGTGGCTTTAGCCAACAAATCTGATAATTTATATGAAAAATGTATTCATACCAAGCCTCTTTTCTAATTTATTGATGGATGTAGTTGTTTACAATATTTCTGCCACAGATTACATAAATACCTTTACAAATATGGATAATGCTTTTCCAATTATACCAAGTACTTTACTAATAGTTCCCCCATAAATGTTTAATAGATTTCTTTTTGTAGAGTTTGTAATTTGCAATCAAATATGTTAATTAAAAATCAATTTATAAACATTTAAAAACTATTTTGGAAAAGATGCACTCTTTTCATAATTAATATGTCTTTATGGAGTTTCAAAGAATATTTTTTTCTTTTGACTGCAATAGGATTATGGAAATGAAGACCAACTGAAAAGTTGGTTAGAATTTGCTATTCTATAACTTACTAAAACTTAACTTAAAGGTGAACCACCCCTTTAAGTTGATAATTACATTTAAGGCTGATAATTAAATATAAAAGTTAACAAGTATTGTTTTAATACTTTGCAACTTACAAATGTTTACAAATAGTTAAGAGAATGGATAGGTCACTAAATGCACAGAGTACGAATTGTAAATTGAAAACTGGTTTCTTAAATAACAACAAATGCAGATAATTAATTAACTAGGTAAAAAAAAGGAATGTTGGTCTATTGTGTAGGGAAAATGTAATTATTAATTATTTTGAGCTATTACTACTGTAAGATCCAGTCCATCTTTATGATCTCTCACAGCCTAATAGTAATTTGTTGTAAATTCTCGTATTCTCTCCATAGCACTACTTAGTGCAGGATTAATGTATGCTAATTATATGATTATTATTAAGGGGTTGGAGTGTGGGTTTCATGTCATTGACACGTAATGGGTTAATCCACTTGTTAGGTAGATGTTAAAAACACAGCAGTCACGATAAGCTTAGGGGAAGACTAGTATGTAGTGATGGGCGAATTTATTCGCCAGGCGCGAATTTGCGGCGAATTTGCGCGTTTCGCCGCCAGCGAATAAATTCGCGAATCGTCCGCGAAAATTCGCGTCAAAAAAATTCGCCGGCGTCAAAAAATTTTTTCGAAAACCGGACGCCGGCGCCAAAAACGGGCGCCGGCGCCAAAAACGGGTGCCGGCATCGAAAAAACGGGCGCCGGCGTCAAAAACGGGCGCCGGCGTCAAAAACGAGACGCCGGCGCCGTTTCGTGAATTTTTCGCCGTTTCGCGAATTTCGCGCGAAATTCGCGAATTTTTCGGCGAAGCGAAACGGCGCAAATTCGCCCATCACTACTAGTATGTCCCTTTCAATATTAATGGCCTGGGGATGACATTTGGTACAGGAGTGATTAGATAATATTTAGTGGTTGATAGTTACACAGAGTGAGTTAATCACACAGCCGAAGTGGGCGATAACAAGTGCAGAGTACTGCAGATTGTTTTATTTAATAGGGACTTTATTTAAACTCTATAAGGATACGAATATGTTTATTCATTCAACTAATATAGAGGGAGCCCCAGTGCAGACCTTCCACCTCTGTTCAAAAATACGATACATTGTGCAACATAGATAACAATGTAAATGTCATGGTAATGGAAAAGGAAGTTAAGAACATTGTTGCACTGTATCTTGGTTTTAACTAGTATCAAATATTTTTTTCGTAATTTGTTATTTTTTGTGTGGTAGATTATGTGAAAATTGTATAACATGATGTGGCATCTAAATAGTAGTTGATTTCTGATGATGAGGTGGTCACGTCATTTTCAATTCGGCCTGTTTTTCCCGCCAACCTGGGTATTTAATGCGTGTGTTTTTGTATTATATATTTTGAAAAAGGCCTCGGCGAAGGAAGAAACGTTAGCCCTTTGCATTAAAACTTTTATACATTTTTAAGACCTGTGAGTGCGGATCTTACTTGCATATTATATAATATATATATATATATATATATATATATATATATATATATATATATATATATATATATATATATATACACTGTTCAAATGACCAGCAACTCCAGGGGTTTCAGTGAAAAACTTTTGTATTTAGATAAGTGCAGTTACAGCCAATGTGACGTTTCGGTCCACTCAGGGACCTTTATATATATATAAAACACAGGTAGAGATATTGGCACAAAATGGAAATTAACACTAGGCAGTCTCATATTGCACTGTGTAGATATAATTTAAAGCATTTAACTTTTTTATTTAATTGTGCACTGTTTTGTTAACCATACCCTATTGTGTCTTGGTCTAGGACACACTACAGGGGGTTATTTATCAAAGTCCGAATTTATCTGAATATTTTCTGCTACAAACGCCAATCAAATCCGTTCAGGTTTTTTACCCTTATTCATTTTTACATTTTCCCGAAAATTTGCTTTGCTGGGAAAAAATAAGATTTTCACAAATTTTTCAGACTTTTTCATCCTATTTTCATGATTTTCACGTTTTTTTCGTAATTTTCACCACCGAAAACTACGAGGTATTGCCTGAAACCCAGCACACATCAAAAAATCATTGGGACTTCTCCCATTGGCTTACCATATATACTCAAGTATAAGCCGAGTTTTTCAGCATCCAAAATGTGCTGGAAAAGTCTACCTCGGCTTATACTCGAGTCAGTGGGCAGTAGCTGAGATTGCAGTCACTTTAAATCCTTCCTATACCAACAGTTCACGCTTTGGCGGAATGTGTGCTGCTGGGAGACAGGGCTGTAGTTGTGTCTAGGCTTATACTCGAGTCAATAAGTTTTCGTAGGTAAAATTAGGTACCTCGGCTTATACTCGGGTCAGCGTATACTCCAGTATAAACGGTATATGCAACCTTGACAGGTCTGAGATGACGGATTTTCAGATTCTGACTTTTCCATCTTATTCCCATAAATTCTTTTTCAGTGATCTAACAGTATATATAATGTGCCTTTTCAGCTTTCATTTGTATTTTGCCTGACGAAGGGGCCTGGGTGCTCCAAAAGCTTGCAATTTTTACTTATTTAGTTAGCCAATAAAAGGTATCACCAAACTTTACATTTTCTTTGAAATTTGAAATGCACAAATTCAATGGTCACACTCATAAAATACCTTTCCTAACCACCTCCAAAGTCTAATTCTATTTTTAAATAAAAGTCCAGATATTATATAACTATAAATATATACATTTTTCTAATTATGATTACCAGGGTTGATACAAGGGGCATTTAGGAGGTACAAACCAATTGCCTTTTAATGGTACTCTTATGTCTTATAATAATTTTTTTTTAAACAAATTAATATAATATATTTAATTTATCTCAGATCTCTCACTCCTTTATAAACAGATACAGCTAGGAAATTAATGCAACTGGACATATTTAATCATAGGTACATACTTGGGACAATGCAGTGGAACTTTTATGGCCTTGATATAGTATGGTGGCATAAACATTTTTCTGATCATAGCTATAACAAAAATCCATATTTTGTAGGAAAAAAATATCACAATTTAATTTTGTAGGAAATCCTGGTAAACATCTTACTGATTCCAGCAAAAAAAATAAGCTGTGATAAATTGTATGGAACTGATCGTTTTAGCAACTATTACCGCTTCATAGAAAAATACCAGATCATTATAAATCAGCCGCTGTTTTTTTCTCAGGAAAAATAAGTTGACAGTTTGGTGAGTACACAGATGTCTGATTTTAAAATGGTAATGCAACTAATGATTGCCAAAATTTTTAAAAAATAAATATTTTTGTGTATTATATGTGGGTTTAAAAATTATCTGATTTTTCTCTTGAATATTATTAAAAATGAATTATTTTAATGAAAACTAGATTTTAGATTTTCATTCTCTAAGAAAATAGCTTGCCTCTGATGAAATCATCTGATTTCCAGTCTTTAAAAAAAACATTTTTATTCTAACATTAATCATGATCTTTAAATTATAGTTTTGAATGCGACAATGCATTATAATTAATGCTCTTCTCATAATGTATTTGAAACCCAACTGCTGTATTTGGTAACAGTCTTGTTCTTTCCATGCTCCCATGGCTTTTTGATATAGAATGTTTAACTGAAACTGGCAAGTGGTCTTGTCACTGAACAATTTAACCTTGAGCATTCAAAGAGGTGAAACACCATACATTGAAGAGCACAACGATTTATATAATTCTAATGTGTGGCTTATATGTACTGTAATGATCCCCTTATGGTTGGGTTGTTAACATAAAAGGTAGAACTAATCTCTTTATATTTACATTATTTTTTACACTTCTATAAATACTTCTGTACCAGCCCAAGGCAACCACAGCCCTTTAGCCCTTTAGTACAGATAAAGATACAAATAAGATAATTAATACAGATAATTACTACATGACAGCTCAGAAGTTAGTGCAATTAGCATCAGAATTTAATAATCAGCCCTGTAGCATCAGCTTATATTACAGACAAACCTCATTTTCTGCTTAATAATTTGCGATGACCCCTAACCTTAGCTTCTCAACAGCTGCTCAGAGCCCACTGACACTTTTTAAGATGGTAACCCCTTGTGACAAGTTTGAAGTCCTGGATGATTGCTGCAATTTACACAGTATATAAAATATTCTTTTAGCCATATTCATATTTAGGGTTTACTTACCTTTAAAATGAAAAGCATAAATACAGTTAAGTAACCACTTTCTTTATCTAATGATATCACCTATGAATGCAGCTGTACAAGAAAAAGAGAAAGTAAAATTGGATGCAATCAAGTAAAGTTGGCCATACACGGGTCGATAAAAGCTGCCGACAGACCGAGTCGGCAGCTTATTGGCCCGTGTATGGGCCCCCCCGATGGGCTTCCCCGATCGAGATCTGGCCGAAAGTTAGCCAGATCTTGATCGGATGGGACAAGTTGATGCGGTCCCACAATCTGACCACCCGTTCCCATTCCCTAGAATCCGATCGTTGGGCCCTAGGGCCCACGATCGGATCAGCCCGATATTGCCCACCTCAAGGTGGGCATATCGGAGAGAGATCCGCTCATTTGGCGACATCACCAAACGAACGGATCTCTCCGTGTATGGCCACCTTAAGTTGGATCCCAAAGAGCTAACAGATGGAAAAAACTGCAATGATGATTACAACAAAAATTGTGTGGTTTTTATTAAGTTAGATTTTACCTAAAGAAATAGTGACCACCACGCAAAAGAGACCTTATATATGTGCAGCTGAAGGCACTATTGTCTTGAACATTTTCATGTATATTTATTATGTGTGTGTGTATATACATATATATGTATAGACACAATATATACATACCACTAGTAATGAGCGAAACATTAATTAAACAAAATGGCAAAATGCATAGGAGTCAATGGAGTCAATGGAAAGGTACTTTTTGTCTCCTCCCCTTTATTTCTTCCTTCTGTACCCCATAAAAAAAGTTCAAAATCTTATAAATAAATAATTTAAAAAGGCTCCCATGGTCTTAATTTCTGCCAAACATGGCACCCAGACAGCTTCTTAAACAGACAATGGGAGCATAATAACTACTCTAACCTCTAAATTTTTTACTTCTCAAGTAAACACTCAGGTTTTGGGTTTTAGAGGTAATATCAGCAGTCTGGACATGGACTATCGAAGTTCTGGTGCAAAGTAGCAGTATTTCTGGTATTACGAGACATTCGGACACATTTATCAAAATGTGAGATTAAAGTTCATTGTCAAAAATTCACACACTTTCTGTTCATTACTATAGGATTTGTAGAAGTTAATTTTTCAAATGCGATAAAAATCCCATAGGAATGTGCTGTATCTGTTATACCACCAAACTTTGGTGTTGGGGAAACCCCACGTCTTCTTTGTTGTCCTGCCTGGCTCACTTTCCAGACCTAGCCTTCCTTGTATGCCCTGGCTGGCTGGATTCCTGCTGGGAACATTATTCCCCTTAACTTCTAGTTGGGGCCATAGCTGCCCATTCTAGTTACCTCTCTCACACTTCCTAGAGTTTACTGTTATATCACTAGGCCTCACACTACCTAGGCTCAGTACCTCTTCCAGGAGATGACTTTACTGCCGCAGAGCCCATTGCTCATCTTGCTTCACCCACTGGAGACTTTCCTTCACAACTGTTATCCTCAAGCTACCTCTAGTGGCCAACCTAAATATATGTATTAACCATTACTTGAACATTTATATTAAACCATTAACAATTTACCAACAATTCCTTGTGTCTGCCAATTAAACTACTACTCTACATCTTCACATGTTCACTCTTGCATCAAACAGCAAACAGGCTTCTTCAACAATGCAAGGTTGTCAGGGAGCATTTAAAGGCTTTGAGGAAAGGAAACCATCTAATACAAAGTTGGTAGAACATGATGTAGTTACATAGTTACATAGTTAAATTGGGTTGAAAAAAGAAAAAGTCCATCAAGTTCAACCCCTCCAAATGAAAACCCAGCATCCATACACACACCCCTCCCTACTTTCATATAAATTCTATATACCCATACCTATACTAACTATAGAGCTTAGTATCACAATAGCCTTTGATATTATGTCTGTCCAAAAAATCATCCAAGCCATTCTTAAAGGCATTAACTGAATCAGCCATCACAACATCACCCGGCAGTTCATTCCACAACCTCACTGTCCTGACTGTGAAGAACCCCCTATGTTGCTTCAAATGTAAGTCCTTTTCTTCTAGTCTAAAGGGGTGGCCTCTGTTACGGTGATCCACTTTAAGGGTAAAAAGGTCCCCTGCTATTTGTCTTTAATGTCCTCTAATGTACTTGTAAAGTGTAATCATGTACCCTCGCAAGCGCCTTTTTTCCAGAGAAAACAACCCCAACCTTGACAGTCTACCCTCATAATTTAAGTCTTCCATCCCTCTAACCAATTTAGTTGCACATCTCTGCACTCTCTCCAGCTCATTTATATCCTTCTTAACGACTGGAGTCCAAAACTGCACTGCATACTCCAGATGAGGCCTTATCAGGGACCTCTAAAGAGGCATAATTATGTTTTCATCCCTTGAGTTAATGCCCTTTTTTATGCAAGACCGAACTTTATTTGCTTTAGTAGCCACAGAATGACACTGCCCAGAATTAGACAACTTGTTATCTACAAAACCTCCTAGATCCTTCTCATTTAAGGAAACTCCAAACATACTGCCATTTAGTATATAACTTGCATTTATATTATTTTTGCCAAATTGCATAACCTTGTATTTATTAACATTGAACCTCATTTTCCAGTTTTCTGCCCAGTTTTCCAACTTCAACAAGTTGAAAAGCAAGGGACCTAGTACAGAGTCCTGCGGTACTCCACTAACACTGGTCCAATTAGAAAATGTTCCATTTACCACCACTCTTTGTAGTCTATATTTAAGCCAGTTCTCTATTCAGGTACAAATACTATGTTCCTGGCCAACATTCCTTAATTTAACCAGTAACCTTTTGTGTGGCACTGTATCAAATGCTTTAGCAAAGTCTAAGTAAATCACATCCACTGCCATTCCAGAATCGAGGTCCCTACTTACCTTCTCATAAAAAGAAATTAAGTTAGTCTGGCAAGATCTATTACGCATAAAACCATGCTGGCACAAACTCATAGTATTGTGATTTGCTATGAAGTCCTTTATTAACCCTTCGAAAAGCTTACCTTTCAGTCTCTCGGCACTATGCTAGATCTCAATGAATCCTGAATAATTAAGTAAAGAGGTTTGGCAATCACAGAGCTAAGCTCGCTAAGTACCATGGGATGAATACCATCTGGCCCCGGGCCTTTGTTTATCTTAACATGTTCTAGTCTCTTTTGAATTTCCTCATGTGTGAACCATGCATCATTAGTTGTATTACTAGAATTGGGACTATTAAGAAGGAAACCTTCATTTATTGGTTCCTCATTTGTGTAGACAGATGAAAAATATGAGTTTAGAATTTGCGTTTTTATTTTGTTTTCAAATAAATCATTGTATTGTATTGCACGTTAGGGTTCTCTCAATTTAATCAACAATGATCAAATACATCTGTAGCAAAATGATTGTTACTTTCTTGTCCTTTACTGATTTGGTCTGTGCAGTAATTAGAATTCAATGCAAAAGCTCAACATTTATAAAATATGTCTGTGTATATGTATATTATGCTAATAAGTGCATTTGCCTCAAACTGGCCCTCATTATTTGAAAGAAATTGCCTCAAATCTCTTATTAGCGCAGATACTAAATTATTCAAAAATTATCCATGTTGATTATCCTGAATATACAGCACAACATAATTGTATTTTCATAGTTTTCCTGTTACTAATTTTATAATTGTTTTAATTAATTAATTATTTATAAACATTAGCTTGCTAATGGATATATGCAATGTTTAAAAATAATCATCTCTTTAAATTTCAACTCATAGCGGTATTAAGTTAAGATTTTCATATTAAATGGTATTATTAAAAAAAAATCATCAACATATTTAATACTGTTCTTTTAGTCTGTATTAGTATATTTGCATCAATAATTCTGAATAATTCTGATTTCAAGGACAGCAAAATAATTACAGCTGATACATAAAGTAAAAGTAAAAAGGTTGAATTTGAGTCCCCATCTCTCAAACAGGACATTATTGTATTAGAGAAGGTCCAGAGAAGGGCAACTAAGCTGGTAAAAGGTATGGAAAATCTTAGCTATGAGGAAAGACTGGCCAAATTGGGGATGTTCACGTCGAAAAGAGGCACTTAAGGGGTGATATCATAACTATGTATAAATATATAAGGGGATCATATAAAAATCTTTCTAATGCTTTATTTACCAGTAGGTCTTTCCAGCTGACACGAGGTCACCCATTCCGATTAGAAGAAAAGAGTTCCACCTAAATATTCGTAAGGGTTTTTTTACAGTGAGAGCTGTCAAGATGTGGAATTCTCTCCCTGAACCAGTTGTACTGGCTGATACATTAGATAGCTTTCAGAAGGGGTTGGATGGTTTTTTTTAGCAAGTAAAGGATTACAGGGTTATGGGAGATAGCTCATAGAACAAGTTGATCCAGGGACTAGTCCGATTGTCATTTTGGAATCAGGAAGGCATTTTTTCCTCCTCTGGGCAAATTGGAGAGGCTTCAGATGGGGTTTTTTTTTGCCTTCCTCTGGATCAAATGGTTAGGCAGGTTAAAAAAAAGTAAAAAGGTTAAACTTGATGGATGTGTGTCTTTTTTCAACCTAACTTACTATGTTACTATGTTACATAGTCTAGCCATTGTAATAAATTTGCAGGGAATATTAACATAAACAACTGTATTTACTTACAGTATCTGGAATGGAAATAGGTTTCAAAAGGTGCACTAAGTATTAGGAAGATCTGTAATAGCTCGCTCAAGAAATGAGGTAGTTAGTAGAGCAGCCAGATGTTTCAGTAAGGAGGCCAGGAATGGTTAGTATCCTACAGCAACAAAGCCAGATTGTATCAGTGAAGAGAGCAAATGCAGCCCTACCAAGCTTGATGACCACATATAAAGTAATATCATTTAAAATTGAAATGAACTTAGATGAACCCCATGTCCCCATGTTTATTCACCATTGTGTCTACATATTTAAAAGTTTTAAATTAGAAAATGCATTTATTTGTTTATTTTGTTATTAAATGGATTAATTCCATTTCTATATACAGTGGGTAGTGTTAACAACATGTAAATTACATATAATGCAGATCCTGAGTAATCATTTAGATATTTTTATCCACTATCTAGGATAACACTGTACTTTAAGGCAAACCCCCAACATTCTGCAACCTTATCATTGTAATATAATGGGTCATGTAGCACATTACACTGGAGCAATTCAAATTTTTTGCTCGAATGCATGACCATGTCTAAGCAGAAAATAGCTGTGTGATTACTGATTCATATCCTAAAGATATTTCAATTTACTATCATTTCATTTTAATGTGTCATAAAAAATTCTAATAGCTTTTGCCTCATAAAAAATTAAAGCAGCTGATGTTGGTTGCATTTAGTATAAGCAATATTATTTTGGCCCTCTCAAACTAGCATGTTAACAACTCCAGTGGATTGGCCACGATGTTAGTTTAACAGATGGCAATGACAGAAGTCTAGACCGCAGAGTTGCTGTGAATACCAGGAACCAATAAAGTCCATCTCTCATTGTATTAATTGGAACATTTAACTGACATTTGAGAATCGTGTGAAATGTCCCTCTGAAAGCTTGGCCCAATGCATTTTAAATAGACTTCAGGGTTTTATGCATTTATTAACTCAATTGATATATCACAGTTGTAATGTAAAGCCCCACCGGCCCTAATGTAATCATCTTACAATGCAGAAATGATATCACTTGCACAACCATTGTAAATAAATTATCCACTATGTTAACCCAACCTTTACCTTGTTTGGACTTCAATAAATAAAAGAAGCATGGTATTATTGTTCTTGTATTGGAGTTCAATCAAAGAGCTTTAACTGAAGCACTTACATAGTCGATCAAATAGGGATGCACCGAGCTGTGAAATACAGTATTTGGCTAAAACCACAAATCCTACTTAACAGATTCAGACAAATACTGAACCAAATCTCCTTCAAGTGTGCTGCAAATTTTTTGCTTTATATAGAGTCCGATTTGACTATTGGATTCAGCTGAATCCGAATCCTGCTAAAAAAAGGCTCAGATCAGACTGAATACTAAACTGAATCCAGGATTCAGTGCATCTCTACTATCAAGTTCAAACCCTACAAATGACCCCAAGTGCATATATAGATACATGGATAGTGATGGGCGAATTTATTTGCGCGATTCACCGCCAGCGAAAAAAAACGGGCGCTGGCGTCAAAAAAATGGGCGCTGGCGTCAAAAAGGAGCGCCGGCGTCAAAAACGAGACGCTGGCGCCATTTTCGCAAATTTTTCGCCGTTTCGCGAATTTCACGCAAAATTCGCGCATTTTTTGTCGAAGCGAAACGTCGCAAATTCGCCCAACACTATACATGGATTGATAAAATATTAAAAATATATTCACATAACTGTAGATCGTAAAGCGGTAATAACGTAATAAAAAATCGTTTGCCTAAATGAAAGAGACAATTTATAAATATTCATATCAACTTTCCTTTTTCTGGTTCGGATTTATTTATCAAGTGTAAAAATCATAAAATCTATGAATGTGGCAAGTAAAAGCTATCGAGGTCATGTAGAAGTCAGTGGATGTCTCCTGATTTTTAGACGCCTATTTTCATTCATACTTTTTGCATTTGGTCCTTTTAATAAATTACAAGGCATGTGTGATTTTAAAGCAATAGAGTTTAATCATAGTTTTAAAAACCTTCAAAATCAGTAAAATTAGAATGTTGATAAATCAGATATTTATTTTCAAAAAGTTGACCAGTAAATTCTACTTGGTAATTTGTTTCTATGAGCTACCAGACACATGTCTACATTACCTTCAAAGCTCATAACAGCCTTGAATAGTATGCTTATTCAAAAGGTCATCCAAGTCTGCAAAGCAAAAAAGTATCATGCAAGGCAGATTTCCTGCACACATGATGCTTTTGTTCTGTCCAAAAGTTGGTGATACTCTGATGTTTTCCAGTTGGCCAGCTGTTGGCTGCCAGAAAAACATTTGTGAGATATGACCCCTATTTCAAAAAACATGTCTAAGCACAGCACACTTATCTTCTCACTGTAGTAGAATGCTTTTATGAAAACTATTATGAAAACAGTGATCAGATCCAATTACAAATTGAATTTACATAAATGTACATTATAGGGCAGATATTTAATATTAGGCCAGTTTTTCTGTAAGTAGCATTTTACAGGTCAAATGATATAAATTAAATAATTAAATATTAAAAGTCATGAGGCAGCTCACAGGGTACAATGCAAAACAACACATTACATATTGCCCTGTATAATAAGTTACCCCTCCTTTAAGGCTTGTTTCATAAATACACACTTTCAAGACTTTGCTAGGGCTGTGTCACTAGGATTCATTCAGTTTAGGTTTGCTTTGTTGTTTTAGTTTCTTCAGGAAGGTTCTTGGCCATCTAGATTGGGCCTTTATTACTGTTCACTTCATTATGTGGCCATGGAATGCCGGTTTTCCCATAAATGGAAGAACAGATGTTAATCTACAAACCTGTTGGAGGAAGTGGTGTGGTGCTGGAGGGCCTGGAACACTGGAAGAATCTAGTAGGAGAGGAAAGCGAATGGATAGCTTTTTTTAATAGCACACTCCAGAAGTGAGAGGTGAGATGCTTGTAAGGGTAAGTACCCTGGGCCTTTGGTGTCAATGCTGTCTGTAGAGGTACTCAAGCAATTAGGCTCAGAGATAGAGATATCTTTGGAGTGCGAGACCACTGGGGATGTTTATTGATTTAATATTGTACCATCAAAGTTAGCATCCACCATGTCTAAAGTGTATAATCTGCCCATTAAAGTTCACCTATTTTTAAAGAACCACTGACACCCAAGTTATTTAATAAACTATTTTATGGAACAGATACTGTACAGTGTGGTTAACCCTTCCTCCAGCAGTATAGTGTAGATTAGGGATGGGCGAATTTTTTCGCCTTGTTTCACCGTGAAAATGACGTCCATAGACGTGCGGCAAAAAAATTTCACCACACGTCAAAACATTTTTTGACACCCATAGCGTTTAATGGGCATTGGTGACATTTTGCCGGCGGTGAATTTTTGGCGAAACAAAGCGGGTCAGATTCACCCATCCCTAGTGTAGATCCATCTGAGAGAGAAGAGTTCCTACATAACATTGCCTATTGGGAGTTGCTACTGCCGTAAAGCCAGCCTGGTTAATGCAGGTACCAGTACTAGATATCCACAAGTAACCCGTTTCCTAAAACCTGTTGCACACTAAATGCCAGTGCCACGTGCTTAAATGCAGGGCTCAATGCAACATGTTTTGAATCCTTATGAAATAACATCAGTCATTGTCAAGGAGAATTTCACATTTTTCCCCTATAACACCCAGTTACTGGAATGTGTTCTAATTCATTCAAGACCTTACAATAAAAATGTTAAGACTCCTTCCACGCAAACCATTTATGCATTTCACTAGAAAATACTTTCTTTGATGCAGACAAAAGGCATGTCAAACTATAATAGATTCTCTGGATTCTTTAACATTTTCTATTCTTTCATATTTGTTCTTTGCCTTTCATTTAAGAAGTAATGATATTTTTAACACAGCCTTTATATTTGCCATCACATTACTCAAAGCAGGTTATACCTAGCTTAGAAAAATGAAAACTGAATGAGCAGAAGTGATCAGAATATTTTACGCCATCAGATTTGCTGAAACACTAATCTAACCTCATAGTGAATTCTTTCTCTGTTCAGAACATGCCGTGCGTCCTTTTGCATGTTTATAATTATTGCATCCTTTAAATGTGACAGCAAAATAATTGGTTCAGCCCAGGCGTTTATGCATGCAACTTTGGTAAACTACATTCTTAGCTCCAGTGATAAGTATACCCACTGGGTCTTCATCTGAAAATAGAGTCCAAGAAACACAAAACACACAAGAGACAGACAACACCTGTGCACATGCTTAATTTGTTTGATCAAGTATGAACTATGCAGAGATTTCATGTGTCTAGTCCCTGAACATTATTAACAATAATATAAAATACTGTATATGTTTATTAACACTCTGAGATGTCTGTAAAGGCAGCCTGGTGATTTATATATATATATATATATATATATATATATATATATATATATATATATATATATATATATATATATATATATATATACAGTTATTTATATACAGTGATTTATATTATATATATATATATCTATACATATATATATATATAGATAGATATAGATATATATAGATATATATAGTGTGCTTGTTACATTATACTTATCAGACACAGTGGAGAGAGATAAGAGTGCGTGTGTATGCACAGAGATAACAAGAGTTCATAGGTTCAATGTTGCAGCTATTTCATCATTGTCATAACAATTTTGAATGAAACAGCATTCTTAGGACTTTAAAAAGCAGGGCAATACCTACTGAATTTGGCTTAAAGTATTGTTTTGCATCATGGCTTTGAAACAGACTGCAAAATATCAGTGTTGTTTCTTGCTTTCTTATCTCTTTTCAACTTATTGTATTTGTTGGATTAGCCCGGAATCATCTTATTTTATTCCATTTTATTATGAACAGTTTATCATAGCTTGATTTTAGAACAGTTGTTATAATAATGTGATTGGTTGTGTATACAAAAAGAATTACACTTTTCATAAACATTACCCTTCATCTAAAAAAAGTGCAACAAATGTCAGGTAAACTACATTAAGGGGGTTATTTATTTAAGTCCAGACTTCTTGTCTGTATACTGCTCCTGACGAAGATCCCTGTGTGGCATCGAAACGTTGAGGCTAAATAAACCTTTTTTGTTTTTTCAACATGAACCCTGTGTGTGTGCTGCAAGCTTTCTTTCTATTGCAAATAACCAGTGCTGGCACTCAGGTAATATCTGAGTCTACAGAGTGGACCATTGCTTCATATACATATATATACACACACACACACACACACACACACACACACACACACACACACACACACACACACACACACACACACACACACACACATATATATATATATATATATATATATATATATACACATATATATATACACATACACACATATATATATTTATATATATTTATATATATATATATATATAGACACATACACATATATATATATATATATAGACACATACACATATATAGACACATACACATATATATATATATATATATATATATATATATATATTCACACACACACGAATTGTGACAGGCCTGTGACAAGCACTGGAGATATTGATGTAATTTCTTTCTAAATCCTAAAAGGATTTAGGAGATATTCAAGGTTCCAAAAAGTCTGTGCCTAATAATATCCAGCACCAGTGGGACATAATCCAGTCATCCAGGCACAGCCAGCCATTCAGCCACAGCAAATCAATGGTCACCCAGATTTTCACCTAAATTAAACTTCAAAGTCAGTTACTAGGAATAACTAGAAGAACAAAATGGCACTGCATCCAAATAGCACCCAGATACTTTGGCTGCTCCTACCAATTGTGAGGTCATCCCACAGTTTGTAAACGACTGCCTTAACATGACCACACAACTCTGTCATATCCTTCTTAAGAACTGGATTTCTAATGCATGTTCTATATACTGTATGTAGTGTAAGCTTGCAGGATCCACAACAGACACTTTCTTCACTTTTAGGCAGTTTATTTACATACAGGGTGACCATTTCAGCATACAAAACAAAAAAAAAATAATAAAAACAAATCCTGCCCACTGGGCGCTACCTTCACACATACAATGAATTCCCTCACTAAACTGGGCCAATTGTTGACTACCAGTAAGAAACCTTTCTTTGTTTATTAACACCTTTCCTGGAGCTTACATCAATCATTGGGGAGAAATTAAAGACCAAACACACCTTTTTTACCTATTTCCTCGGTCCATCTACCACAGTAGATATACATTGATAATATGCTTTTTTCATAGAAACAGGGCAGCTTCTTTTACAAGTCTACTTCTGCAGGCATTAACTAACATGGTCTGTAATACTTGTTTTTCTGTTTCAAATTGCGTTGGTAAAATGGCACATTTTCTTTTCTATTATCTACCCAGTGTGTGGTAGGATATGTTTACTGAACTGCACAACCTGACAAGATTACATATATGAAAAGGTCACAGCTGTTTATGTTTTTGTATTTATCTACATTTAATCTGATCTGCTATGATTTGCGGAAGAAGGCAGACACTTTTCATAAACCTTTAGCCAATTAAAGCAGAAACAGATAAATATTTTTACACAGAACGCAGATATGTTTGTCAGAAAAACATTAATTCTTTCTTTGAATGTAAGCACAAGCACGTGCAAGTGTTAAAAACAGTGGGATATTTCCGTTATATAAAATAAAATATTGTACATATAATATATCATAAGTATTCCTCATAAACAATTCAGATGATACTCTTTCTTGTGGGAACAGATCAAAGATTTGTGACATGGATAATACGTATAGGCCTTTCATAACATTAACGTAGACATACAGTAGCAGGGGTCTGATTTAAGCCTTCAGAGCAATTGGGTCCAAAAGCCAAGCAAAATTTCCTAAATTCCTGCTTGCATGGTTTCTGCAGAGTTGAAATACCTCAGCTTCCTGCAGAGTGGGTTTTCTTTTCCCCAAGAAGGTTTTCCAAAAAAACAATATGTTTGGTACCTAAAACACCAAGGTATTCAAACCAAGAAACCATGCAAGAGTTTAGGAACTCTATATTGCCTGAAGGCTTGACCATTCTTAAATCGAACCCTCAGTGAATATTTTCACTGAGGGTTACAAAACAAAAGCAAAGATCTGATTGGTGGCTATGTGCAACATCTCTGGAGATCTCTGGAGATATGTATATCCACTGATAGTAAACATGCCCCTAAGGCTGGGTAATGGCTTTGCTCATAATTGCCCAGGTTTTGAGTAGACTGCCACATAACTCGTCTTTTATATGTTTTCTTATTACATTTTTCTTTTATTACAACAAATACATAATAGTATGTTTTCATATCATGAAGTTGATGCTCCCCCCACCTAGTTTTGCAAAAAAAAAGAAAAAAAGCGTCACTGTTTATCTACTACCAAGTGGGGTCTGTTTTGTCAGGTTAGTTTCTATCTTGTTATATATTGCATAATAATAATAATAATATATAAAAACTATTGACCAAGAGCTATGTCTACATGGTTGGTGTAAAGCATGGGCATAAACTACAATGTTGAAGGGTCACTTGTTTGCATTTAATTGGCATGAGAGTGTTTGCTCACCTGACCCTGCAGTGATATGTTGGGAGGTGGCCCAAATTTTTGCCTAAAAACTGTAGCCCTGCATACCTTAGTTGTTGTTTGCTCCTGCTAGGGCTTACTATACTTATGTTAGGGGTAGACATGCCATAAGTTGACATGGTGTGCTGTGTGTTTGTATGGCCCCTTTCCTGGAGGCTCAAGACAGCAATAATTCTTCTGTGATATTCCACTGCTTTGCAGTAAAGCAAATGAGCTGCTGCTGTGTAAAAACTTTTCTGTATTTTTTTGTGCTTTTACTGCTTTTGTCTGAGCTGGTTCAGTTGAGTACTTTATTCCATGTCATGCAGTTGTCTATTTATTTACCACTTACATAGTGTGTCTGATTTTACGAGACAAATATAGGTGAACTTTCTTCCGCAGAAAGTTACTGTTATGGTTTCCAGTGATATAAATATCATATCAATATTAATTTTATATTTACCTTATTCTTTATCCATACCAAACATATGCCATCTTATAAAGTTACGTCAATGTCCTTTATAAATCCTATGCCAAGAAGCTTTCAGGCAATTTAATTACATTGAGCTACTGTATTAAGGAGATCAGTGGATGAAATCAGTGTTACGGATAAAAACTAGTCTAAAACAATTTTCATTACTTGATACAGAACAGCTGTAAGGGATGAAACCAAGACCACTGCCCTAGATTTCTGTGGCAAAAATATTTACATAAATAAATCTTTTCGTTGCACGCGATTTAAGATATGTTATATAGTTATAAACAAAAAGAAGGATTGCATATAAGTAAAAATAAACAATTCCAGAAATGATGTACCTATAGAAGAAAAACTTGTAAATGAGATAAAAAGATTCTCTTTGTTAGTTTACTTAATTTCTCCTCAAGCTTTTCTGTATTATTTTAATTGTTCTCAAATAAAATCGTTTTTGAGACCAAAGATATTATTTGGCATCCCATCTTTGTCATTTTGGTGAATGCTGAAAGTTGTAATTTTTTTTTAAATTAAACTTACCCTATCAAAAGGTACTTATTTTAATAGGTTTAGTAGTGCAGCCTAATTGGTCCAAATACGTTATTATTCTGTGCTTGCATTTTTAGGCATATTTATCATCATTGTCTCCTCTACATTAAAATATGTAGCATGTGGCAGAGGTCCAGTGACCCATTTGAAGATGTTAATAGCCTTCTTGACATTCAAGTTTTTTTCAGAGAAAAAATTCAAATTCGAATTTGATTCGAGTTTTTGGGTCGGTAATATTAGTTTGAGTTTTAGACATTCAAGGTTTTTCTTAAATAAGATACTATTCAAATTTCAAGGTCATTTGAGGTCATTCGAGTTAATTTGAGGTAAAAAAAAATTTCATTTGAATGGATGGAGAAAATGCTCTTAGAAATGGTTTTAACTTTTCACGCTGCCTCTCTTTCTTTAAACATGACATCACCCTATCACTAGTGATGAGCGAATCTGTCCGTTTTGCTTCACCGGAAAATTCACAATACTGAGAAAAAATTTGAGAAGAAGTCAATGAAGTCAATGGGCATTTTTATGAGCACAACTATTTTTCTTACTCAAAATACATTAAAGTCAATGGGGATTTTTTTATGGCGACTTTTTTGTCAAAATGCTATTAAATCAATGGGGGCGTGTTTTCTTATGACGACTTTTTTGTCAAAATGCAATTAAATCAATGGGCGTGTTTTCTTATGGAGACTTTTTTGTCCAAATGCATTATGTCAATGGGGTTTTTTATGGTAACTTTTTTGTCCTAATGCATTAAAGTCAATGGGCGTTTTTTCTTTTTTTTCAAATCAATATTTCTTTTATTCTTCATATTTCAGAACAGAAATGAGGGAGGGGTAGATTAAGTGGAAGAATAGTGTAAATTACACACACAAAAAGAAAAAGATGATGCAAATTACACACCATATGTATTTAAACATGCATTTTAACATTGGTAAATCGTTTGAAAAATAACAGTTTAACTTTGTTCATATAAGAAATAAATGTACATAAAAGAATATTCATTAGTATTTCATTAGCAAATGCGTCTATGTTTTTAACTGAAGTATCTCTTTTAAAAGATATCAATTCTTCATTATGTTTTGTTTCTTCTAATAGTTTTTTACATTCAAATATTTCTGAAACTTTTTCCACTTACTTGGTACTATTGCTCTCGCTGTTGTGATCATATATTTAATCAATGGGTCAGTTACAATTGGTTTCCTATTATTATCATATAGCAATAAAATGGCTGTTGTATGGAGTTTTATTTGGTTTGGAAAGATTTTTTCTATAATGTCTTGTATAGATCTCCAAGAAATTTATAGTATCTGACAGGTAACCCAAATGTGTTCATGTCTGCCTATTTCTTTATTGCATCTCCAACAAATATCAATAGTACCATACTTTATATGTATGTTAGTTTAGTTGGAGTAAAGTACATCTTGATAAAATGTTATAAAACTTTTCTTGCATGTTTGTTGATGTAAAAAATTTTGCATTATTATGACATATTTTTCTCCCATTCTTCTACTTTTAGATGTATGTTTAACTCTTGTTCCCATTTTCCACAAATAGTGATGGGCGAATAATTCGCAAAGTGGCAAAAATAAGCTTAAATTATATGTCTTATTAAAGAAATGTTAGCATTTTGTTATCAGACATGGATTAGTAGTGAAATTCTGCACTTCTGCCACCTGTACATTTTTTTTGTGAAACTGCAGCAATAAAAAGATTAGCCTTGACAAAAAAGTCGCCAAGACAAAATTGTCGCAGAGACAAAAAAATCGCCATAAGAAAAAATTACCATTGACTTGATTGCATTTGTATAGTAATAGTCGCTAAGACAAAAAAGTCGCCAAGACAAAAAATTTGCTGAAAAGAAAAAAGCCCATTGACTTTAATGTGAGAAAAAATTGTCGCTTGTGTAAATAGTCACATGTAAACAAAATGTTGATGCCTATTGACTACAATGTGTTTTGCAAATTTTTCTGGCGAAGTGAAACGGGACAGATTCACTCATCACTGAAAACCACTATTTCCAAAAGGTAAACTTTTTTCCTATCATGCTTTGTCTTTGAAAAAATATTAGCAACCAAAAACAAGTGGAAAAGCAATTGATTGCTGGAACTGGAAGGGGAGATTAGGGTATCTACCATGCTACCATATGAACAAACACAAGCAGAGTGTTGCAAAGGCTATGGCAATAATATCAATCCTCAGCCTCTGCATCAGAAGGTATGATAGATTTTCCCCTTTTGCACAATCTCTACATAATGATATAAAGTAGACTCTCAATGTTAAAGAAACTTAGCAGAGACATTTGACTTTTAAACCCTGAGGGAACTTTGACTTTGCTTTTTTTTAGGCTGGATGACTTTCTGGATTTTTGACCTTTCAGGCTGAATGGCTTCAGTGACTATGTTGAGATGAAAGTCTATGCATCAAGTGATCCCATCCATGTACATATGTACATGTGGGTCACCAGCTGGCCAGGGTATCTGTAAATATTGATGCAATTCAATTAATGTACATGCCACAACATGACTATTCATCCGCAGTCCAGTAGGAGATGACCATATGTATTCATTTATGAAACCTCTAACCTGTTTATGATTTTGTATGTTTATAGAATAGAGATCCGCTGATCCTACATATTGTAATTCTGTACAAAAGTCTACCCAATAACATAATATGTCCTGTAGCAGTAATCATAAGTTAATGTGAAATTGGATGTTTAGGCAACATGTTCTTTCTTGATAAAATCTGTTTTTTCAAAGCATTGGAGTATAATATCGAAGACATAGTTCAAGGATTTTTAATTTTTTTGCTAATTCTGGATTCTGAAATGACTCTACATTGTCCTCATTGTACATGCTGTGTGTAACTACTTCTCTTACACAGCGCATGCAATGTGGATATATTGGATGTCAAAAGCAACTTCAGTGTTTGAACAATGCTTAAACAATATGCTTTATTTCTTAAATTGTCTGGATATATGTCAAATGATGGGGTCAATATGAATGCAACAGAAAATATTAATGATGAATGAAGATTATGGGCAATGTATATTTTTTGTACAAAGGCTTTTTAGCAATAACTAAATCCTGTTGGTCCTTTTGAACCTTTAGATTGGAAATCTTCTTTTTTGTTCTGTATAATGAAGCAAACAGCAGAAATCCAACAGGATTTTTAAACCTGCTCAACAGGAGTGGGCTGCATGAACACAGTGATATAGTCTCCATGCAACAGGATTTTAAATCCTGCTCAATACATTTGTCGCTGAGTTTAAATCAGATATCTATTGCTTAGAGTAGACCATCAGGGAGGGCCCGTACATGGCAAATAAGATGCAGACAAGATCTGAAGTGGCTGAGTTGGCAGCTTATACCTGCTAGTGTATTGCCAACTTCACCTCCAATGCTTACACCTAATGTTTTTCACATCCCCACCTCTGTATAGGCAAAAAAGACCAAAATATTTTTCAAACAATGATGTCACTTTAATTATCCAGTAACCTGGATATTAAAAAACTGTTAATTGTCTTTTGGAACTTGACTGGATATCATTTGGAATTTCACTCTTTCATCAGCTGATTTAAATTGCAAATTATCCATGTCTTTACTATAAAACATAATTTAGATTTGATCATTAAAATAAACAGGACAATACCCTCCAATTCTTCAATATTATTTCACAAAATTACAGAACAGCTGGTTCCTATCCTTGAATCTGATTAAGATTTAACAGCTATAGAGATTTTCTAGAGCTTTGACTTTCCTGGGTTTTTTCATGAACTGGAGCGTCATTGATCAAGCCAACTGTTAATTAAACTGATCTTGTTGAATTTTTGCATTGGAGGTTTTTACACATAAAAAATCTCAAATTTTTAGACCTTTTAAAAAATATTGCAAAACCACAAATTTTTGAAGATTTGTGGAAAAAAATAGAAAATCAATTTTTAGCAAATGGGCCCCATAGGCTCCTGCAGCAGAATTCCCTTACAGGCCAACCTCCAACTTTTCCCAACTATTTACATTAAGAAAAATAAAGGTGAGACCTATTATTTAATAAACATAGAGAAAGAATAATATAGTCAGATGCAGCCCTGAGACCTAATGTTTGGATTTATTCAGGGCAGCTGCAGACAGAGCTTTGTTGGGCCTAATTCTCCAAACTGTCTGCCAGAAATACTCTAGATTACTTCCTAGTTTTAATGGGGCACTGGATAAAATTCGCAAACCTTCTTCCACTGTCGGAAGCTATATTAAATTTGCTCAAAGCAAAATGGGTTCGAACAGAGGCATAACTTTTCACATTGCAAATATTTTTTCTGTTACCAACTTTCCCCCAATAGAGTTCTATAAGTGTTAAGAACATTGTTTGAGAAAGATCGGTACTATAGTGAATTAGCAAAAAGGGCACAGTGTCAAAATCAGTAAGCAATTTTACATAATAATTCTCTTATTGCCTAAGAATATATCAAGAGGCAAGTCGAAAAGGCAAACAGTTTGTATAGAGGTTAAAGAATAAAACTTTGGCAGAAATCACTTGTCATAATGTTCGCATTTAATGAATGGATAAATGGATATGTACACATATGGGCAGACCTATCAAGGATTGAATTTAGAAGTAAAAAATACTTTCGTCCATCAAATTAAAATACTTCGACTTCGAATATCGAAGTCAAAGGGTTTTTCACCGAATTTGTCCATCGAACGATCAAAGTAAAATCGTTCGATTCGAACGATTTAAGCGTACGATCGAACGATCATACTTCAATGTGTAAAGACTTAGAAAAATGGTCTAGAAGGTCCCCATAAGCTAACATAGCACTTCGGCAGGTTTAATTTGGTGAAGTATTGAAGTCTAAGTTTTTTTTTAAGAGACAGTACTTCGATTATTGAATATTTGAACTATTTTTACTTCGAATTCAAAGTAAATTCGAAGTCAGTATCCAATTCGATGGTCGAAGTATCAAAAATTACTTCGAATTTCGAATTTTTTCACTTCGAAAATTTCCTCAATTCACTTCGACCCTTGATAAATCTGCCCCATACTGTATGATTTGTATAAGTAGTGTGGCCATTTTGTGAGAATGTTGATATCTCTTTTCTTAAAGACCTTCATAATGTATTTCAATCTGCAAAACTGTCTTTAGTCTCAACCTGACAAGTTGCATATTGGGATTCACACACAAACAGATGCCTCCTCAATCTGCGATATTACAAAATGATCAGTATGCAAGTATTTTTCTACAATGTAATTAAAAAGACATGAATGTTTAAGCTTCTTTTGGTGTAGTAATGCTGTTCATTTGTATATGATCCCAGTAAAACACAGTATGGTAGAAACATAATAAAATAGGAAGCTACACAAGATGGTTTGAAGAGAATTAAAGGGGTCATTATTAGGCCTGACTAAATATTGTGGGTTTTTTTTTTTTTGAGTAATATGGGGAGGACCAGGGCCAGAACTAGGTGTACTCAGAGTAGGCACGTGCTTAGGGTGCAAAGCTGGGAGGGCGCCAGGCCCGAACCTTCTCTGACTCCTACCCCTAGTCCAGTCCCCCCTCTCCACTCTCATAAAGTTATTCATAAATACATACATACATGCAGGCTGTTCCCAGCTGAATGGGAGTGTGCATGCATGTCTTCTGTATAATGGTCCTCTCCAGCACTGGGTCAGGCTGGCTTGGCGCCCTAGGCAACCTGGCTGGTTGTACGCACAGAGAGGCACACACTTGCAAGGTGGCGTGACCAGCCAGATTGCATAGGGCGCTTGCCCCATCTGACCTGGCACTGGGGAGGACCATTTTTAAAATGTCAAAGTTTAGTGATTTTAGAGGTTTTTAAAACCACCATTAAACTAAATTTCTCTAAACTCACAAATGTCATGAAAGTTATTAAAAGATTCAAATATAGTAAGTACAAATAAAAAAATAATACTGGATAATGTGCTAAAAAATACGGAAACCTCTAAAACCTCTAACAATTCAAGTTTTTTTTTTTGGACATTTATTAGTGAAAAAATTAAGAAAACCTCTAAAAGTTTAAAATGAATAAAAATGGTTCAATAGGACCAGTGCAGTTACCACTGACTTCTAAAGGACTTCACACATTTTTATATATGGTTTTTAGGGATAGTAAATCTTGAATTTTAGAGTTTTAAAGAAATACAGAAAAACAACATATTTAGAGGTGAGAAAAATAGAAATTCAAATATTTGACCCCATAGTATATACAGGCAGCATTTCTAGTAAGGGCATTGCTATCCTTACAAATCTAGGAAACATGTTTGTCCTGTGTGCCTGTTTCATTAACCAGTTCTGGGCACTTGAAATTAATAGAGGCAGGTCCTTTTTTGTGCTACAGGACAGATATTTCAAAAAGTAACTGTTACCATGATCTCTGTCATATATCCCTTGGAGACACATGTGACCACCCACAAAGGCTGATACCTTCTCTTACACATTGAGTATAGTAAACTAGGTCATTAGGAAGTATATTTTTAAGTTGTTTCATTAGGGTGATATCACTGACAATGACACTCCAATTGCTAACATTGTTTATGTAGAATAGCACTCTACTATAAACCATGAAAGAGAATTAGTTAAGATGTATAAACTGTTTAACTGTAGAACTGGGCATTTGGAGTGAGAAAAAAAGTCGAGTCGAATTGATGTGGGTAGAAAAATAATTGTCTTCAATGCGTTACGCAAATTTTTTTGGATGAAGCAACAGGAAAGATTCTCTCATGGCTACTATTGATAAATAACCCCCAAAATCTTAAATAATCATGTAAAAAAAATTTAATCACAATCTTGTTTTTTTTTTGCCTCCATTTACTTGAATTGTAGGAAAAAATGTGATCTCCAATATTGATAAATAACCCCCTAAGTCGTGAATAATCATGAATAAAAATAGTCACCATTATGTTTTTTTGACTTTGTTACTAAAATTGTGGGGAAAACAAGACAGTGACTGTTGATAAATAACCCATTTAATGTTATACCGAAGAGTAGTAGTAGGAGTTTGAAGGAAGTTGAAAGTTTTTATGCCATGTTTTTATTATTATTATTATTATTATTAACATGTATTTATATAGCGTCAATATATTGCGTAGCACTGTAAAGTAAATGTGATTATACAACTAAATGACATGAATTTTATACATAGAACATATGGAGTTACATACATCACAATTAATACCGGTACAAAAGGTGAGGAAGGCCCTATGCAAAAGAGCATACACTCTAAACGGAAGGGAGTAATACACAAGGTGTGGGAGTGGGCAAGATCGAATTAAGTGGGTGAGAAATGTGGTACTGTATGTGGTGTTGCGTTTGGTAGTGAAGCAGAGGGTAGGCTTCTCGAAAGAAGTGCGTTTTTAGAGATTTCTTGAAAGCAGAAAGGTTGGGAGAAAGTCAGACAGACCGTGGGAGAGAGTTCCAGAGGAGGGGTGGAGCCCTTGCAAAGTCTTGAATACGAGCATATGAGGAGGTAATGAGAGAAGAGTTGAGTAGCAGGTCAGTAGAGGAGCGTAGTAAGCGGTTGGGTGAGTATATAGAATGAATAAGCCAGAACATACTGGGAATAGATAAATTGGATATATCGGTGCATAATTATCCATGGGAATGCAATGTACAAATCCCTTACATAAAGGCTCTTACACATGGGCATTTCACCCTACAGTGGATGACCCCCTGTGTTCCACCACAGGGGAACGCAGGAAGAAATGCAGCCCATTATTCCAGATTATGTTGTACTCCCTCAGACGCATTCAAGTGCTGAACACATCTACCTGCGGAATATAGAAACAAATTATTGATAAGTTAAGGTTAACTGTAGACTTTATACAGACCATATATCTCTTTATTGTCCATGTTACAACAACAGAATAATCAATACAAGTATAATATAAAAGATAAGAGAATATTTTTAATAATTAATTAATATTCTACTTTTATTTAAAAAAAAAATAAATAAACCTATTTAATTGTAATGGAGTAATACCAAAGAAGCTGATTGATTGTTGATATTTGTCACATAGGAGATTACTATACTAGAAACAGTTAATTTGATATAGACGTAAGTGCAGCAGATGTTGTGATTCTGTCATTATTCAACTGAATGAAAAATGTTATTGTTAGATACGGCTCTACAATGAGACTTCATATTAATGTATTCTGTATGTAATGCAATTCATATGTATTCATTTATAATTTGCAGTGCTATAGAATAATTATTTCCATTGTGTGTGTGTGTGATAATAGACTGCAAATGGAGCAGTGCTAGTTGGTATCTGTTTCCTCATGAAGTGTGCCTTATATATTGCGAATCAATGTGGACAGGCTTGCTATACAGATGACCTGCAGATCTAGCGTGACTCTCCAACAAACACATCTCCATTTATATTTTCACTAATTATGCCATTTCAGAATATCTGAACTGTTTAAATAGACTGAATTAGTGATGAGCGAATGTATTCACCAGGTGCGAATTCGCTGCAAATTCCCACGATTTTCCACCGGCGAATAAATTAACGAAACTGCTGCGAAAATTCACAAAAAAATGGACACTGCCGTAAGTTTTTTTGGACACCTGCACAATTTCGACAAAAACGGACGCCGGCATCAAAAACGGACGCCGGCGTCAAAAACAAGACTCTGGCGCCGTTTTTCACCGAATCGCAACACCCCAAATTTGCCCATCACTAGACTGCATAGATTAGATCAAGTAATTATATAAATGCCAAAAGATTGAATTCGCTGTGTAAGATAGAATTCAAATTATAAGCAGGGCAATTATGTTTTTTTCAACTAAAGTATAATAATGCTTAAGATTTCAACAGCACTGGGAAATGTACAAGTACAGTACATGATCAAAACAGACTTTTAAAAATGCAGTTGTAAAGTCTAGAAAGCTAGAAGCATACATAAGATAAGTATGTAAGATAGAAAAACATTTTCTTTAAAGAGATACTGACACCAGAAAATAAGCTTTTTTTTTATCTCTATCATAATATTATCTTTGAATGCTATTTATAATTTTGCCATTAAAGTATTTGCCTAATGCTTTTACATTACCTTTTTTACTCCTGTGTTTCTCTATGAGGGGCTGCCATATTTGTGCAGATGTAGTCTGTTAGCATTAGAAACTCTAACAGGTTGGGAAGGGACAGTCAGGTTGGCAAAACTGTCAGGTTTAGGAACTTTAAGTAATAATTATTTACAAAAGTAGAACTATCAGCGAAAAAAAGTCAACATGACCTATAGGTAACTTTTAATGCAGATTAATAGTTTGAAAAGAAAATTTTTAGTGTCAGTATCCCTTTAAGCATTGACTTAAAGGGGAACTGTCATACTAAGAAATAATTCCAAATGCTATTTTATGATGTTAGCCAAGCAAAATAAGCTTCACTTAAACTATATAAATTATTTAAATCTGGATTCTTTTAGACTTGGAATTCACATTCAAATCACGCAGGTACGCACCACTGTGTGGACACTATTATTAAGGCACCATGCCAAAATCTTAGTTATGCTCGAGAATGGGGCACCTGATACCAATGCCCTTGCACTGGCTGCACTATTAAATGCTAAGGAGTGAGAAGAAATCTGAAAAGTGAGTGATATCTAGGAAGCACAGACTGGATAGTGAAAGTAATTGCCTGCCCAGCCTCTATGGCTTGGGTATATGATTAACAGCTGAAATTTTTAAACAAAGTTTATAACAGGCATGGATGTTTTAATGAAAAAATAATTTTGGTTTTATATTTTGGTGACAGGTCCCCTTTAAGACATAAGGTATTCCATCCACATACGTTAGCAAGGTTGTGCCTCTAAAGACCTTACACTAAGTGAGGAAGATGAAATTTGAAAAAAACATCTTCAATTGATGCCAACTGTTCTTCATATCTGACCCGTAGCAATTCCAAACTGATCAATCCAAGGTGAACTTTATTATGTCATTCCTGGAGTGTAATGCACTGGTATAGGCTTTACCTTTCCTGGAACAGTGTCATCCTATCTTGGAAAATTGCCTGTGGTATTTCATGACCAATAGCAAAGAGGAAGAGCAGAGACAGAATCATTGAACTGAAGCCAGGGGAGACACATTAGCATTCAGTACACTTTAGAATTCATATGTCCAGATCAGATTCAGTGACTTGAATGAAGCCACACAAACGTTCAGTTTTAGGAGAGTTTTGTCAAAGGCATCAAAGATGAACTGGATCAACACAGGAGGTTTAGAGACCTATTAAAATTATGTATTCAATTTAGATCTGAGATTTTGCTGTTTGACCAAATGTTCCTACCTAGCCAGCCCCAAAGACTATGCAAATAGCTAATAATATGCTTCCATCTTAGGGAATAAGCAGATGCAGAAAAAAGAAATATATACAGTATATACAATAATGGGGTTATTAAGCTGCCTTTGTCCATTGAAGTACAATTTTAAAAACCAAAACCATATTTGACGGGCTTTTGCAAACACAATGGAAAGGTATAGACACCATTCTGGTGTAAAAAAAAGACTGTTCCTATGGGCACTAAATACTGGGAAGGGTGCAAAGTGCAAAAAGTTTGACTCTTTGTGCAATTCTTTTTTAACTTTGCACCTTTCCCCTCAGTAGTTAAGGGTGCAATGTTTTGCACATAACAGTTAGAAAAAAGAAGAGCCTATATTTATTGCAGAAGATTTTTTTTTTTAATCTAAATGACAGTAAAATGTGAGGATCACTGCCACAAGAGATTATACTAATTGACTCAGTCAAAACCCTGAATAAATGTTTGGACATCTCTTTAGATTTTAGAATGCAGGGATAAACCAAATCCAAACAGTAAATTTGAAGCAGAAGATGGCTGATTTTTTTTTTTTTTGTTAATTGAAAAGTCTTTGGAGGGTTTTGCCTTCTTCAGGATATCTATGATGCTATCGAAAAGGAAAGATTTGATGGAGACATTTGTATACCTTTATTTAAACCTTGATAAATATACCTTTTTTCATACATATATCACTATATCACTATATAAACAGGCAAATAATACATACAAAATAAAAAAGATATTAATAAAGAAAGCATTGTTTTTCTTTCTCTTGGTGTTCAATTTTTCAAATGAGAGACCATTAAAAATACAAGAAATTATAATGTTTAAGCAACTTTTTTTTAAAAAAAATGACCGTTTAGTTATGACAGACAGCTTGTCAGCAGAATGATTAGGGTTGAACAAAGCTGCAATAAAGCACAATCTTCATTATGGTAATTATGATTCATTATGGAATGTGTGTAAAAAAATTCTTGGCAGTTCCTCTAATAAAGGGCAATATGAATGCTGAACTTGCACTTTGAAGACTAATGCTTGCTATTTTTCTGGAAAAATAATATTGTTAGAAAAACACTTATAATAGTAACCGTAATAGGGAAAAGATTTTTAAGATTCAAATAATTTGGCTTGCTGTTCTTACAAGGTAGCATAAGCTAGGAATTGAAAGAGCTTTCAGTTACAGTCTTTGCCCTGTTTATATTTCTTATTTCAAACAATGTATATTCAGCTCAAGCCTTTTCACAGGACACATTTTAAACAAGGAGATTTACTGGCCCTTTAATGTGTGCCTGTTATATATATATACATACTCTCTTTAAGGCAAGTGCCTGCAGTTTATTCTGTTGCACAGTCTTTGTTAACAAGCACACAAAAGAAATGAAAACAAGGAAAATAAACTCTTGCATCTGAGTGCTGATTTAACACAGTTGGCAGCCTAACTACAGTTGGGTGGTAATCCCAACACCAACTTAAAGAGATACTGACACCAGAAATTAAACTCTTTTTTTTACATCTATCATAATATTGCCTTTGAAATCTTCTTATAACTTTGCCATAAAGTATTTGCACAATGCTTTTACATTACCTGTCTGATGCCCCATGTTCCTGTATGAGGGGGCTTCCATATTTGTGCAGATGGAGTCCGTTAGCATTAGAAACTCTAACTGAGACGGGACAGAACAGTCAGGGTTAGGAACTTCAACTAAAAATTACTTACAAAAACAAACCTCATGACCTATAGGTAACTTTTAATATATTGTAATAGGACGCGGGGACGCCCGCCGCATGCTCCAGCACTGGCGCCATCTTGCTCCACTATGGGTGCGAGCGTCCGTGTCCCTTAAAGGCGCAGGTGCACTGGCGTGATGACGCCAGCGCGCAATGGCGCCAAATATAAACCGTATAAATAGACTGAAAGGGCTTCCAGATGGTGCCCTTGATAGAATCTTCATTCTAGTGGTTCCTGAAGCCTTGTGCTGTTTGTTCCTGTAAACCTTATCTGTGATTTTCCGGTTTTGATCCCTGCCTGTCCCTGACTATTCTGATATCTGAACTCTGACCTTTGACTGCATCTCGACTACTCTTTCTGCCTGATCCCATCTGTTTGATTACCCGGTTTTGACCCTTGCCTGCCTGACGATTCTTGATATCTGTCTGCCTCGACCCAGCCTGTCTGACGATTCTCTTGCCTGCTCCATTTGTACCGTGACCTTCAGCCTAAAAGACGCTGCTAACAGCCGTGCCCCTTTTCCAGCCAGAACATCTTGCCTTGCACCTCTCGTAAAGTCCAGGTGGCACCCAAGTAAGCTGAAGGCTCCTCCCGAAGCCCAACGGTGGTCACACTACTGGTGAAGCCGAGACCAGGGTGCTTGGCACTTGTTCTGGTATTGGGTGCCGGTCGTGACATATACATTCATATTTTAAAAAGTCGTTTTTTAGTGTCAGTATCACTTTAACAGAAAAATCACACTGACTGGTAACCAGTGCCCTTCCTGTGCAGTGCAGCTCCTGCTCTCTCTCTCTCTCTCTCTCTCTCTCCCTCCCCCTCTCTCTCTATCTCTCTCTCTATTCCATGTTCCAGGGTGTTGTATTATTTAACACCCTGGGATAAATATATTGTCCATCTATAACTAACACAGCTGCTTTGTTACAATATGCATGTAATGAAAATGACCAAATAAAAGAGCGCTTAAGAGTAGCCCAGTGGATTTTTTTCAGTTTATTTTTATTTTTAAGCCCAGTGGTAACACAGCAGTAACAAACCCTTCTATGGATAACAAAAAAGCAGTTCCAAAGTCCAACAAAAGTCTATCCACAGTCCCCAGAAAAGTCCAAGTAGATATTGGCCAAGAGTGAAGCAGTACAACCAATGTGCAGAAGATCTTTCCTCTATCTCTGAAGTCTCTCTCGGTGATTCTATTTATGCCCCGACTGCCCCAGCCTCCCAGTAAATCCCCAATGATATATATCCATACATACACAAACACACACACTTTGCCTTTTTGGAACTCTAATAGAGAACTGGTTAATTGACTGAACCAGTTTTCAGGTGGGTGTGGTCACCCTGGATATATACAATGAATAAGGACATTTGTGCAGTATGGACATAAATTTGACTTTATAGAGACAATAAAACTCTGAACTGTAAGTATATTTTTATGAGAAACAGCTAGCCTTGAAATGGATGTATTGTTTGTCTTGGTGTGTATTAGTATATACTGTTTTTGTTCCATGCATTTCTGAAAGAGATTTGGCAACAGCTTGTTTTTCATGGGGAAATAACTTTTGCCTACCAATTCCAAATTATGTGCTATAATGTTGTACTATGATGCTTGTGAAATAGATTAATTTAAGGAAAGGTAAAACACTAAAATGTAAGTTTTGAAAGATAAATAAAGCTGATGGGTATTAGAAGTAGTAGAACTATTTCCCAAAGTTCATTGTACTGCAAGTCTCAAAGTTTCAGTAGGGATTAGTTATCAGTATAGCAGTATCATTCACAGAAAATCTTGTAATTGTAATATTCAGATTGGAACCTTTACATTTGTGGTTACTGAATTGCTTGAGCTATATGCATTACAAAGATAAGGGATGAAAGACATCCCTGGAGAGCTTTGAAATAGAGAAGAAAATCTTGTATATTAACCAGTGCTTGGAAGCCTTATGTGAGGTATACCTTTGTTTGATAACCAATCGCAAGTATGTTCAATAGATTCCACGGAATTACTTCTCTGCATCTAGTGATTGTAGAAGGGAAGTCTACTGACATGGCCTGGCTGAGTGGACCAAATGTATTTGTCTGCTGATATTAGATGATAAACAGCCATGTATAAATCTTGCTTGGTTGGGCTTGACTATTTTGGAAGAGACTATCTATTATGTTTGCATAGATATTTATATTGCTGCTCAGTCAAGAATCTGGCTGATAATTACTGCATAAGGTTTTGTCTTTAGTCAAACCATATAAGGAACATTCTTTTTAAACACTGTCCATTCTTTCTTTTGAGTTTGAGCTGTATTTTAAATAATGTAAACAATATGTAAGGCTAGTCTTCTGAAGTGACTACTCATATTGGCCTAATGGGTAGACCAAAGAGTGGAATTCATTGTCTTGTAATTCATAAAAAAATACTTCTCTACATGGCAAATAATGTATTAGTAGTTGTAGTAGAGTAATAGAAAACCAACAGAACCAATAGTCATGACATGCATGGTGCTGATTCTGTGTAATTGAATCAATAATTAAGGCTTGTTGAAAATAATAGCAGTGTTCAAAATAATAATAGTTGGTTCAAATTAATAGCACTATGGAGTTCAATTAGTGAGGTAATTCGTTCTGTGAATAAACAGGTGTCAATTACTTCCCTTATTTAAGGAAGCAAGGTAGCAAATGAAAATGAGAAAATATGGGTTGTTCCAGATATTGTTAAGAAGAAGAGCATACTTTGATTAAGAAGTTGATTGGAGAGGGGAAAACATATAAAGATGTGCAGAAAATGATAGACTGTTCTGCTAAAATTATCTCAAATGCTTTAAAATGCCAACCAAAACCTAAGACTTGGAAAAAAATACCATTTGAAAGGATAGAAGATAGCCATAATAGCAAAGACTCAGCTCCAGATAGACTGAAGAAGGTCTAAAGTTACCTGTGAATACTGTTACAATTAGAATTAGAAGACACCTGGGGGCGTGGCTGACTATGAGAGAGAACACACGCACTTTCTAGGAGCTCCGTCTCTTACTAGCCTAATTGACCCGATAATTAGCAATCTGAGACTTCTTTTCTTTGTTGACCGGGACATCGTTATTGCGAGAGACACCAGCGACGCTAATTATGGGAAAGAAGCGTGGTAAAGATCAGCATTCGACCATGTCTCCGTTTATACGGCGATCGACTGCACATAGCCGCCAGGCCAAAAATCAAGATGGCGCCGATGTGCTTCCAGAACCGCACAGTGTGCACTCCTCACCCGTTACCTCCATGGATAATAGCCGCAGCTCGGCCTCCTACTCTCCTCTCAGGGCTCCTCCGCTCACAGATCTGGATGCGGTGCACCAACCGGTCACCGAACAGGTACTCACGCAACAGCTTGCTTTATTACAAGAACGCATGGCCACTGATTTCTCTCAAACTGTTGCGAGTGCAATCTCGAACGCACTTAGGGAAATTCAGAGATATGTTTCCGATCTTGGGGAGAGAACGGATAAATTGGAAGTTTATACTGATGATATTGCCCAAAAGCTTTCACATTTAGAGGAAGAAAACGGGCTGATAAAAGAGGAGTTGGCCACTTTAAGGGATACCTGTGAAGATCTTGAAAACAGATCCAGGAGGCAAAATTTAAGATTTAGGGGTATCCCTGAGGACATTGGGGCACCGGATATTCATGACTATCTAAGTGATCTGTTTCACACCATGTGCCCTGAAACCCCAATGCAGCTCTGGACCCTTGATAGAGCCCATCGCTCTCTGGCCCCTAAGCCGCCAACGTCCAAACCTCCACGTGACGTTATAGTGCGCTTCCACTATTACAAGGGCAAAGAAGCGATATCATCAGCTTCCCGTAATTCTACCTTGGTGGAATTTCGCAGCCATAAGATACAAATTTTTGCTGACCTTTCCCCAGTCACTCTGTCTAAAAGACGCAACCTCAGACCCGTTACTCAACAACTGCGGGACCATAAGATCCCATATCGCTGGGGATTTCCCTTAAAACTGGTGGCCACCCATCAAGGTCAAACATACATTTTACAAAACATGGACAATATCGCTAAATTCCTAGCTGCATTGGGTATAAAGCCGACGGGAACACGGTCACAGACCCTTCCGGCTCAACCTGAAAAGGCGCTTAGCCCTATTTGGTCCACAGTTCCTGTCACATCTAAGGAACCCCGGTTATCATTAACCCCTTCACCACCTGCGGTAACTTGATCCCCATAATGTTATCAAGCAACATCATATTGTTATTTTTCCCTCTTAAAATATGAAGATAAGAGGAAGGCTGCTCTATGGAATGCAGTGGACTCTCCAACAACCTCCCCCCTCATCAGGAGTTCATTTACTCCGTAAGGCTCACACTTTGAGCCCCTATAGACGGTTGTTTGTTAGTTTTGCCTTTTTTCTTTTTTTCCTTTTTATTCTTTTTTTTCATACTGCTGCGCCTTTTATCTACCCATACTTACCTAAGGAAATACTTTTGGATGTACAATATTCACCATCTAGTCAACACCCACCAAGGGTACTGGATACCTACCTCTTCATAGCTACAGACATCATGACATCAACAGACTTGACATGGCCATCAACCTGTTACACACTCCCATTTCACTGCTTGCCTCCTAATCCAGACAAATGTTACGAGTAATATCCTTAAATGCCAAGGGCCTTAATAGTGTTACCAAACGTTACTTAGCGCTGAAGGAGATTAAAAATCTTGGTGGCGATATCGCATTCATCCAAGAGACGCACTTTGAGGCCCAGGCTACCTCGAAACTCTGCTCTACTTTCTACCCTATTGGTTATTATGCTTCTCATACTAAGAAAAAGTCAGGAGTGGTTATAATATTGCACAAGGACTGTCCTTTCATGGTTGAAACTATCCATCGAGATCCTTCAGGGCATTATCTGATACTTCAGGGGAAGTATCTGGGGTTCTCTCTACTTTTAATTAATATATATGCTCCTAATAGGAACCAGGTTTCATTTCTACAAAAAGTCCTCGACAGATTCCTCACACAAACCGACGTATACACTATTGTTGGGGGCGACTTCAATCTCTCTTTTTCGCAACGAATGGATCGGTCATCTCCATCAACTGATCTAACCTCCCATTCTCACTCACGTGATCTACGAAAATTACTCAGAAGCTCATTACTTTTTGATGCTTGGCGGATCAATCATCCCACCGACCGCCAATACACTTTTTATTCCAATCCCCATAAACTCCATACTCGTATTGACTATTTTTTCATTTCCCACCCATGTTTGCATTTGGACTTCTCCACAGAAATTTTCCCAATCTCCTGGTCGGATCATTCCCCGATAAGCCTTTCTATAACACTTTGTGCTGCTCCTCCAAGAGAGCCACACTGGAGGCTCAACGAAATCTTGCTACATGACACTGAGGTTCGCCAGGATATCGAAACAGCATTAAGGGACTATTTTCAACTAAACGAACCCTCGGCCTCCTCCTTACCTATCCTATGGGAAGCTCACAAAGCAACCATTAGGGGACATATAATCTCCTTGACTGCACATAAAAAAAGGCAATGTAAGCAAGCTCATCTTCAACTCCAGTCTCAACTGAGACACTTGGACACTCTCTATAACCAACAAAAGACGGACCTTCTGCTGACACAAATTTTAGATCTGCGAAAAAAGCTATGTGCTCTTAAACACAAAGACACTGAAAAAGCAATTCTGTGGACTAAACAGAAATATTACCAATGGGGTGACAAGTAGCACACCCTACTGGCCAAGAAACTCAAAGATTCCAAGAGTCAATCTAGGATTACATCCATTAGATTACGTTCAGGACATCTCACATATAACCCTGACCAAATAGGGGATGCCTTTCACGACTACTATGCTGATCTCTATAACCTCAACCTCCAGATACCGCACTCTGTGCCAGATGTACAAGATCCCCTCACAGAATTTTTCAACTTGGCGGACCTACCTAAACTCACAGATGACGATTTAGGCCTTCTTAATATGGACATTTCCCCCGAAGAGATAGCGCTAACCCTCAAATCAATGCCACCTGGCAAATCACCTGGACCTGATGGCTTTCCATACTCTTACTATAAGTCATTCCTCCACATTTTTTCGCCATATCTAGCCCGCCTCTTCAACCAATATTTATCAGGCACTCCTATACCTACAACTAATCTTACCTCATACCTGTCTCTTATCCCAAAAGATGGAAAAGACCCAACAAGTTGCTCCAACTACAGGCCGATCGCACTTTTAAATTCAGACCTGAAACTATTCTCCAAAATTCTTGCAAATCGCCTGGCACCAATGCTACCTAGATTAGTTGATTCGGATCAAGTAGGCTTTATTCACGGGCGACAAGCTGGTGACAACACAAGAAGAGCGATAGACCTTTTGGAAATAATAGACAGAGACAAAATCCCAGCAGTAATGTTGAGTTTGGATGCCGAAAAGGCATTCGATCGCCTCAGTTGGCCTTATCTGTTTCAACTACTGACGCATATCAACTTATCCGGACCATATCTGATGGCACTCAAAAGCTTGTACAGCAACCCTTCCACCTATTTAAAAATACCAGGTCAAGCTCACAAACCAATATGGATTACAAATGGCACCAGACAAGGTTGCCCCCTTTCTCCGTTACTATACGCCTTGAGCATTGAACCCTTGGCGGCTGCCATTCGGAACTCACCTGATATCAAAGGCATCACTGTATCCACTAATTCCTTCAAAATTGCATTGTTTTCAGACGATGTGCTCCTGTCACTCAGCAACCCTTTGAACTCCCTCCCATCTCTACAGCAACTCTTAGATCACTATTCTTTGATATCAGGATATAAATTAAATGTATCAAAAACGGAGGCAATGGCACTGAATATCGATCCACGAAATATGGACACAATTCACACCAAATTTAAATATAATTGGAAGAGGGACAGTGTTACTTACCTCGGCATCCATCTCACTCCATTATACAAATCCCTCTATTCTGCAAACTACTCTCCTCTAATCCATAAGGTCAAACTTCTATTGCAAAAATGGTCGGAGGCACCGATATCCTGGTTTGGACGGATCTCAGCAGTTAAGATGAGCATCCTTCCAAAATTCCTTTATCTATTTGAGACCCTGCCAATTAAAATATCAAATAGGACCCTCAGAGATCTCCAGACGACCCTCCATAAATTTATCTGGGCCCAAAAAAGACACAGAATTTCCAAATCAGTCCTTACAACATCAACGGACAATGGTGGCTTGGGTGTACCTTCCCTTCAAACATATTACGATGCAGCCCAATTGCGTCAACTTCTGGCTTGGTCACATTGGGTCCCACCAAACAAATGGGGTCAAATTTTAAAATGTGTGCTCTACAGATCGACATCTCAATTCTAGGATTTGGAGTGACATAAAAATGGCGAATTTACCACTGTCGCTACTGAGCTCAACCTTACTCACGTTGCAAATTTGGAACAAGCTAAGAAGTAGACATAATTTGGCATCTTTATATTCCTTAAATACAATATATCTGAATCACCCGAACTTCCCGCCAGGACTCAATACCCATTTTTGTAATAAGTGGCTCATGACAAATCTCCACACTGTTAAGGACTTACTACATGAGGATTCGTGCACCATGCTACCTTATATGGCAATAACCGAACGGGCACCTGATGAACACATCAGAATGTTTGAATATTTCCAGCTGCGACACTTCCTACAAGCTTTTGTCAAACATAGGGTCCATACGCCCCCAACATTGTTCGAGAACATTGCACTGCAAGGTTTGCCTCAAAAAGGGTTAATATCTCGACTCTACCGACTTCTGAATGATCAGGCCGAAGATTCCTTCCCACAACACCCCTATATGGTCAAATGGAATATCACAACTCGACATGCGCTGACTAATGACGATTGGTCTCGGATCTGGAGCAATGCCAAAACAATGGTGACCTGCACCAAACAGAGGGAGCATATATACAAAATTATGATGTTCTGGTACCATACACCGGACAAATTGAACAGGCTTTTTCCAAATTCACCTTCAATTTGCTGGAGAAGTTGCGGTCATAGAGGGACTCTGGAACACATATTTTGGGACTGCAAAATAATTCAGCCGTTTTGGGATAATGTCTCTCTATTATTAAATAAAGTAATGCCATTTCCGATCCCTAAGGACATCACAACGTTTCTATTAGGCAAACCAATCCCACATCTGCCCCGGCAATCACAAAAATTGGCTAATCAAGTCCTCACTGCAGCTAGATTGACCATTGCCAGGAATTGGAAGTCCACTGTGTCCCCTACTATCACTGAAGTACTGCAGAGAACCAATGCAAACAGGGAATTCGACTTTAGGATTGCATGGATACAAAATCGAGTCCAACAACATCTGGACGTTTGGGACATTTGGGAACTCCGTGGTCTGACGGAGGTTCGTCCTCCATTGGCCTCTACCACGGCTATCACTGGTTAACTCTGCAGCCTCCATTGTGATGTTCTCTTGGATTGGTGACCCTCTGTTTTGCTATATATTTCCCTTCATTTCTCTTGTATTTCCTTTGATACTGGGCGCATACCTGTTCTGTCTTTTTTATTCCCTTTCTCCCTTTTTTTTTTTTTGTTTTTTTTTTGTTTTTATTTCTTCTTTCTCCCCCTTTTCCCACTCTACCTTTTCACGTTTCCTTTCTTTACCTTTGATTTTAGATAAAAAATTAGAGCCTCCTCAGCTGTACACACAGTTACTCTGTTTTATGATGTTGTTGACTATTCTTTGGTATGACATGATATATGCTTATCCTTGACTATGTTGATGATCAATGCATTTTACATGTACGACTGTATTTTTTTTCTTTCTGCTCTTTCTTTAATAAAATTATAAGTTACAAAAAAAGAATTAGAAGACACCTATGTGAATCCAGACTATCGGCAAGAAGTCCCTGCAAATTCCCTTTGTTGAAAAAAGACGGGCTGAAGAGGTTACAATTTGCCACAGAAGACATTGACTGGCCTAAAGAGAAATGGCGCAATATTTTGTGGACTGATAAAAGCAAGATTGTTCTTTTGGGTCTAGAGACTGCAAACAGTTTGTGAGATGACCCCCAAACACTGAATTTAATACATAGTAGACTGTAAAGCATTGTGGTGCAAGCATCATAATACAGGATGTTTCTCATACTATGGTGTGGTGTCTATCACATACCAGGGATAATTGATCAGTTTCAATACATCAAACTACTTAAAGAGGTCATGTTGCCTTATGCTGAAGAGGAAATGCCCTTGAAATTGGAGTTTCAACAAGATAATGACCCCAAACAAACTTGTAAACAAGCAACATTTTGATTCCAGACCAACAAGATTGATGTTATGGAGTTGACCATACCATCCAATACCTGGACCTTAATCCAATAGAAAACTTGTGGGGTGACATCAAAATGCTGTCTCTGAGGCAAAACCAAGAAATGCAAAAAAATTGTGGAATGTAACAGGTTGACTCCATACACCACAGATGTGCAGCAGTGGTTATACAACTAAATATTAGTTTAGTGAGTCAAAAGAAGCCAACATATTGAAACATTTTTCAGTTTATACAGTGAATCTTTGAGTTTGTAAAGAATAATGCAGCCACTGTTTTTTTTGGAATGGCCTAATATCCCCTTTTCTTTACTAAAGGAATAACACACATTTGATTTTTTCTTCATGTTTTCGCTTGGAATAGAAAGTGCAGTGCTCCCAATGTGTTTGCAATTATTCTGAATATAACTGTAGAGGCCCTGGAAAATGTTGTATTGTTGACTTAAAGGGAGATTTTTGTATTGTTGAATAAAGGAGGGCTTAAAAGAAATAATCAATCATTCCTAAAGTGTGTAAAGTAAACATATGTGCTGTTTCTACTTTTTTTTCATTCTCCTCCAATCAAATAGTTTATAATTTGTGAATAGCTGTTAAAATAGATTTCAGTGATAATCTTTAATTAATCATAACCTAATTTATTTATATTGGTATCTTGAGAATATGAATTATAATTTTTAATGATCAACTCGATAATTGAAGTAACCATATTTCCTGACTTAATTTAGCAAGAGCAATACCTTGATTAATATAAAAATTGATTGGAATTTGGAGTGTAAATATTGAAATGTGTTCTACTGCATTTATAACACAGATGCATCTGTCTGCTGAATCTGCATTGTAGCAAACTAATCTGAAATGTCGGCTGTTCCTAAACAGCAACAGTTCGAAAATTACGCAAAACTTCTAAAAAACTCACAAAAATCATTTTTTACGCAAGCAACAATTTTTTACATGCAGCACAATTTTTCTCACATCAAATACATTAAAGTCAATGTCCATTTTTTATTGTGTGGACTTTTTTGTTTCGGTCTAAATGCATTATAGTCAATGGGCATTTTTTTGCTATGGTGACTTTTTTGCCTTGGCGACAATTTTGCCAAGGTGACTTTTGTCACAGGGATATGTGGAATGTCACTGTAAATCCATGCCTGGTGAAAAAATGTACTCAACACTAGTGATGGGCGAATTTATTCGCCAGTTGCAAATTCGCAGCGAATTTGCACGATTCGCCGACAGCGAATAAATTCGCAAAATGCCTGCGAAAATTCGCCGGCGTCGAAAAAAAAAGGACGCCAGCGTAAAAAACGAGACGCCGGCGCGTTTCGCTAATTTTTTTGCCGTTTCGCAAATGAATTTTTCAGCGAAGCTAAACGTTGCAAATTCACTACTCAACACTACTAGCAAGTAATGATGGTATAATGTTTTTTCCCAGATGCGTCTCTTGCAACCAAACCATATGTGACTGGGTTAATTTTGCTTTGTGTAAAGAACTGGACTTTTTTATTGGGTAGTTCAATCCATTTACATGGGAATTTCCAGCCCATTTTTTTATACAGAGTTTGTGACTGGAGTTCTGGAGTATCTAGCCCTCATTTTATATTCTCACAAACCATTCAGAATTCTGAGACAGAAAATAATTAATAATAATATGCAAGTGCGTATGTTGTATAAACTATAATGAGAATGACTGTTGTAATTATAATAAAATGATCACAATTTAATAATGACAAAGCTTGGGAGGACAAAATTGGATGAGTGTAGATTTGGAAAGCAGAATCGATTATGTGTTTCTCTAGCTGGTGAATTTTGCAGAGAAACATTATATCACAGTAAGTGCTTGTTTGTTCATAAAATTATTTTCTCATGGTTAAAAGCCAACGATAACCTTTGTATTCACCATCACAGAATCTAAGTTGTAGTATAACATCATCATCATCCTTACTCCAGACGCTTCCACCGAAGATCCCAATATAAACGTGTTTTACTGTTCATTAACCATGGTAAAGAAGGAATTTAATTTGAACCAACACCCTTCTTCTTATTACATAGGTTTTAAAATAATTTTTTTCAAGCTTCAAAAAGCCAAAATAATTTTAAATAGTGGCTTTATTTAATTACACATCCATATACAAATTCAAAAAGGAGAAAACCAGAAATGTATTTCACATTGTTGTTCCTATGTTATAGGGACACTACAGTATATAGGAAAGGTTGGAAAAAATGAACATCAAATAAATATTTAAACAAGCACTAAAACTAATTAGAATACAGATTCTTTAGCTTAAGTCTGTAAGACATGTATCCTAATGGAATGCTTGATTAAAAACATTCCAGCAAGAATGAATTGAATTTCTGATGAAAAATGTGTTTCTTGGGACACATAGCAGGCATAGCAGTGTGGCAGTATCAATTATTTCTTGTTTGTCAACAGCTACAAAACTCATACTAATACACCACCTTTAAATATCTTAAGTCTTACAATGTTTTCCTAAACGTACAACTGTTTTAAAAGAAAGATATATTTCTGATCAGACTGCCAGTTCATTCTGCTTTTTTCCTGTTTTGTTTTTCTCTTCTCTTGCCGGCCTCTTCAAAATGTAGGCTATTCTTTAGATTTAAAGGGTAGAAATCACAACGCATACTGATGCCTGATAGAGGTCACACTGTTTTATTTGTAATAATAAAACCTGACATGAAGCCGAGATGAAATGTGAAAAACAATATATTGATTCCATGAAGAACTTATAAGATGCTAGATCAAAGTTATCCTCATCCATTTCTATTTCTTTTCCCTCTGACAAGTGCAATATCTCCCCACAAACAAAAGACTAAATGAATCCAGAAATGTTGTTGTTATCATGCCATAAGATTACCACCTTTATATATTTATATATTTGAGGAAGATATAAAACTTTGAAAAAGTGTTTGTGCTGGAAATTAGAAAGGAAAGATATAGATAAGATTCAGCAAGAGTATCACATAAAGTAGGGATGCACCGAATCCAGGATTCAGTTCGGGATTCGGCCAGGATTCGGCCTTTTTCAGCTGGATTCGGATTCGGGCGAATCCCTCTGCCCGGCCAAACCAAATCCTAATTTGCATATGCAAATTAGGGGCGGGAGGGAAATCACATGACCTTTTTGTCACAAAACAAGGAAGTAAAACATGTTTTCCCCTTCCCACCCTTCATTAGCATATGCAAATTAAGATTCGGATTCGGTTCGGTGTTCGGCCGAATCTTTCAGAAAGGATTCGGGGGGTTCGGCTAAATCCAAAATAGTGGATTCGGTGCATCCCTAACATAAAACTTTGTCTGTAATCTTTAACTACTTTACCTCTAGTACAGTCAAGTGGGCAGTATTCCACCAAACTGTTTAAAGGGAAATAATATCCATAATATTTCAGATGTTAAAAATTAGGCATCATGTTAACCAGAGGCTTAAATAGAGTTTTTTTGGACACTTTGCCTTGAAATAGTAAACCATTTGTATTACTCCCACTTTTTCATTCTAATTGATGTAGTGATGTACTAGTTTCCCAGTAAAACTACTGGAATTTTCTTTGGCAAAAGGAGTAAAGAGTGCAAGAAGAAATCAAATTTACTTCCAAAGAGATAGAAAAAAACAGGCAGTTCTATTCGGGAATAAATAAAACTGCTTTGGCTAAACAATACAAACCTTACTTTTTTAAATGCAGATGTATAGTATGGCTTGCTGTTTAAAACCTGTGATATACTAGCCATGTCAAAACCAGATTATTCTGAACTCCAAAATTAAACAAAGACAGCCAAAACCATAATTTGATCCAGTTTAAGCCTAGTCGGACCAGCACTTGGATCCAACTCATCCCCTATTTCTGGGGATCGTCATCCTAGGATCTGCCTCTTCTTCTTTTTGTGGCTCAGTTTGTGACCCGACAATGCTCCTGATCATCAATTTGGCTTCCATTTATCAGTTCAGCACTCCTAACACAGAACACTGCAAGAGTGGCAATGTTTCATTATCCTCAGTTCCAGTTCCTTACTACTTGCTGCCTACAATTCTCAACAGCCCCAATACTCTTACCACTTGCTGTCTACAGTTAACAGCCCCTGAGGTTGTTACTACTTACCTATTTGTAAAATGCCTACCCTCTGCAGCTATTTCCCAGAAAGCCACATAAACAAAATAAGACTAATTATTACTATTGCAGTTTGAATCTTGATATCTTTCAGTTTACCTGTTACTGATGCATCCATTTTCCTTTGTGCACTGCACCTGTAAAAAGTAAGCCATTAATACTAATTTACTCTCTAGTTCAGCTTGTTGTTATTTTTTTACTTAGTCTTTTGTATAAATTAGCCTGCATGCTGTCAGGACTTGTAAAGAGAAAGACTATTGTTAATTCCTCTGAAAAAAAACTTAGGGCATATTTATTAAAACTCGACTTTTTCTCACTTTATTAAAAAAAAAAATTGACCAAACTCCCAAACCTGAATGCCCTCAATTTACCAATAATTATTCTAGATTAAATCAGTGCAAGAAAAATTCGCAACAAAAACAAGCGAGATTCGAAATGAGCAATTTTTTTGTATTGTCAAAAACGCTTATTTATCAAGTTGTACTGAATCTAGAAAAATTCAAGTTTTTTCCCCCATTATTGGATGTTTTGTCCTTTAAAATTTGATCAGAAAAAATTGAGGCTTCATTAAAGGCCCCCTTATGTTATGACTTTCCAGCATAATGTGCTAGACCCTTTTTACCCTTAATACCGTAGATTTGTTCTTGACTCATACTTATTATTTACGTACAGTATTTAGCAGAATTGTAATTGAGAATTGAGGATGATTAGAGTATAACAGTGCTTTATTAGCAGGTTCATGCAGCCATTACACTTCAGCAGTAGCTTGAACGCTAATACTTTAAAACAGTCTAGAAAGTACTATGTACACAGTATAACTCTTGTGCACAGTGACACATACCGGCCCGTTGTATAAACACCATAACATACAATATATGCTGATAGGAATGCAGTAAATGGTGCCTGTTTATGCTATTGTTGGAGACTCAGTATCAGTAATTTCTCTCTTTTCATCAAAAGTAGAGATGTGGGATGCACTAGCAGCCATAACCAGGCAGAAAAGTATTAGAGGCAAATGCTTTTAAAGTAGCAAAGTAAGAGAAATAATATACTGTCCTTTTTCAAGACAATTTTCTCTTTTATTATGAAGACACTAGCTGAGTAAGTGTGATGAGATCCTGTCAATATGAACGTACATTCCCTCTGGCAATAACACCTTGGAGGCTGCAGGTTACCAGCCTGTGGACAAGATGTGCACTTCAAATAAAAACGAAAATGATTTCAAACCATTATTTGAAACCTGAGGCAGCCACAATGTTATGTGCTTCTCATTGGGATGCAAACCTTTTCTACCTTGAGTGTCTGTGTGTAAGGTTATGTCCTTGTGTAGGATCAAACTGAAATGAATGATATCATTATAAAGCAACAACTAGCTATACAATGGGTGTCATGTGATCTGCATATCGTATGTAGCGTTTCTCTCCTCACTATATGGGGCATCTGTATGATTATAAATCTAGAATTGAATTTTTTATTATTTTTTTTCAGTATATTTTTATAGTGTATTTATGACAGTCTAGCTTCAGGTTTTTTATTGCAGAATGAAGAGTTGAAATGATCAATTGAACTATAAAATATATATAAGCCCAGAAAATCTACCAGTAATCTTCTCAGACAGATTTCCAAGGGCAAAGTTGCATCAAAGTGTTGTACAGTTGTACAGTCAGAAATAGGATCTGATTCTGTCCACTCCCTCTTGTAATTCCATTGATATGCATTTTATAGAAACATGTATCAGAATGCAACAATGCATGCTTTAGTCTTTTCATGAATTATCAGCCTTGTGTGCACCTAACCTAAAATAGTTGATATTCCATGTATTGTTGTGTAGGTATATCAGATGTTGTGAATCTGTAACAATTAATACATACTTTAAGCTGATTTCAAGTTCTTTTGATGAATTCTGTCATAGTTACAAGAGGATTTTTCCTTCGATCGAACGATAAAATCCTTCGAATCGAACGATTCGAAGGATTTTAATCCAACGATCAAAGGAATATCCTTCGATCAAAAAAAGTTAGCCAAGCCTATGGAGACCATCCCCATAGGCTAACATTGAGTTTGGTAGCTTTTAGAGGGTGAACTAGGGGGTCGAAGTTTTTTCTTAAAGAGACAGTACTTCAACTATCGAATGGTCGAATGGTCGAACGATTTTTAGTTTGAATAGTTCGATTCGAAGTCGTAGTCGTAGTAGCCCATTCGATGGTCGAAGTAGCCCAAAAAACACTTTGAAATTACTTCGAATCCTTCCTAGTGAATCGGCCCCCAATTATATGTATAAGAACTTTTGAAAGAAATGCTCCTATTGCCTGAGACCTGTTAAATGTGGAATTCATTTTTAGATAAATGATTCCATTATTGATTAAGAGAGTGTTGTTCTTTTGTAAATAACTTGACTCCAAATTATAAGAATATGTTAAAGTTCACCTAAACAGCAGAATCCATGATATTTATGTGGATATATCTTAAAGGAGACAACTTCAGGTATATTATTCATCCTTCCTCAAAATATGTAATGAGGAAATGGAAAATGTCAAACCTTCCCCCACTAAGGGAAATCTTTCAGAAAGTAAACTGTAATAAAGATTTTGAGCATAGGATTGCATGTATTAAAAACACAATACCCAGTTTTCTGAAAGTGTGGGCAGCCCGGGAGCTTATTTCAACTGACTAATTTCAATTGTATTGTAGTTAGAGGTACTTACAAAGATAATAAGGTAGCAGCTTGATGATTAAAATGATGTATGGTTACAACTATAATATTATTTTATCTTGTTATCACTGTTCATGGTCACTGCGTTGACCTTGTTGTTTGGGTTAATTATAAGAAAAAGCTTATAACATTTCCATTTGTGCCTTTACTCAATACTAATAAGCATTATGAACAAGAAAGTGCCTACTAAGAAAGAAGCATGCTCTACCAATTCCGATCTGGTACCTGAGCTTAGAGGCTCTTTTACTTAGCTATATTTAGAGCATACTGTTTGGAAGGTATTACATGGAGGAAGGAAATAAAACACAAAATGTTAGGTGCTCTTTTATTTATTTCTTACTGATAATGCAATAATACCGGTACATGTTTTTTGCACATTGTTAAGATTAGGGCATATGTGTCCTTCACTATGATTGTATTTTTGTGAAAACAAATAAAAATATAAGTTACAAAAAAAAAAAAAATTGAGGCAGAAAAAAGTTTTAAAAGCATATTATCTCCTAAAATGTCATTATATCAAAGCTGCAGAGTGAACCTTCCAAATCCGAGTCTAGTATGAAAGATTGCTTCATTCTCCCATAGTAAATGGTCATAATACTGACTGGCTGAGCTCGGCAGAAGCAGGGAACTCCTCCCACCATCTTGTTTCTGCCTCTTTCTGAACCCAGCTTGCTCAAATCTGCTTTATGCTTTTTTTTGCATTTGTAGCTGTAGAACAAGGGTTTCCAATGTTTTTTTACCCATGAGCCACATTCAGATGTACAAAAAAGAGTTGAGGAGCAATGCAAGCATAAAAAAGTTACTAGGTGCAAAATAAGGGCTGTAATTGGACATTAGGTAGTCCCTATATGGACTGAAAGCCTACAGCAGTACCCCTGTTTTTTATGCAGCTACAAAACTTGCCTCTAAAATTTCAACAATGAGTGCCTGGTTTGAGGTCACTGGGAGCTGAAGAGGTTGGTGACCCAACATGTTGCTCACAAACTACTGGTTGGTGTAACGATATTTAATCCCCTGGCAGGGATGCCCGCCGTATGCTGCCTACATACCTTCAGCGCAAATTCAAATGGACTTTGTTAAATAACACATTGCACATTGTTAGGTTCAATTTAGGTTGTTCCTGGTGCTACTTCTAAGTGATTCCTGTTGATCTTCTGGTTATTGACCCTGGCCTTGCCTGACTATTCTGAACTCTCTATCCTGACCTTTGCCTGGCTGTTTATCCTGAACTCTCCTAGCTGATCCTTGCCTGTCTGACTATTCTACGCTCTCCAATCCTGATTCAGACCTGTCTGACTATTCTACTCTGCTTGTGCTGGCCCAGCCTGAGTTCCCGGTGAGACGATTGTGCCCCTTTGCTCTCTTAGTAATGTTATAGGTAGTGATGGGCGAATTTGTGGCGTTTCGATTTGCCGAAATATTTGCGAAACGGTGCCCGTTTTTGATGCCATTTTTTCCGACGCCGGCGGGAATTTTTTTTTGACGCGGGTGAATTTTCGCAGGCATTTCGTGAATTTATTCGCTGGCGGCAAATCGCGCAAATTCGACCCTGGCAAATAAATTCGCCCATAGCTAGTTATAGGCAGAAGCAATAGCCGAGACCAGGGAGCTTAGCACTGGTTCTGGATTTAGGGTGCCGTTCGTGACAGTTGGGGACCATTGCTGTAGAATGTGAATCACTTACAGCTTACAATAAGAGTGTGGCAGTTAAAGACAATACATGTGCTATTTTAGAAATAAACATGTTTTGTATAAAATTATATAGTATCTAAACAGAGATAAACATATTTTAGGTGTTTTTTTCTCTACAGTGCACAATAGTATGTACAATTCCCAAGTTGCACAACAGAAGCGTGGGTGATTTTTTTATTGTAACTCCCTGCATCTGATGATATTTGTACTGTTTCTAATCGTTGATATTAATTGCATTTTATAATAGGATTATAACTAAAATATCAGAAGTGCAGAAACAGTATATCTTTGTACCTTTGTGTGAACACATAACTCTTCTGATTCCAAGTAATTTTTTCAAAAACTAACTTACTGTATATTATTATATACATTGCTTACCAAACCATTCCTGAAGCTGTCCATTTATGCACAGTTAAAGTATACATAACTATATATTTAATGACTTTAAATACTCTTTCTCTCAAATAATGCATTTTATGAGTGCTGCTATTCCAAACCTCAAAAGGTTTTATAATGTACATTTCAAATTAGAATTTATTTCTGGAACATAAAATGTTTTCAAGCAATTACACATTCAGTTTCCACTATTTACTCTAGTTACAGTTAATTACCAAGTAGCACTGTCTAAATAAGGGATTTTTCTCTTCAGCATGAAATGTTTTTGACAATAAAAATACACAGTTTTCATGAACAGAGATGAACAAACTTGCTCAATTTTCACTTCACCAAAGAACTTGTAGCATTTTAGCTCTTACTGACATGTAACTCTTACGTCCACACATTTTCACCTGCTATTTACTTCCTTAAATACCCCCTTGGATGCCCACCCCCCGCTCCCCCGCTCTACTCCATGACTTTACTGACACCCCACTGCCTGGACTTAGTGGTGGGAAAGGTGGCTACCCTGGCTTAAATGGCTACCTAAAGGGCACACCTAAATAAGGGAGATATATACCCGTCATCCATTTATACAGTCATATGAAAAAAGTTTGGGCCTTATGAAAACAGTAGTATTTCAGCAGTGACATAAAGTTTATTGGATTAACAGAAAATATGCAATATGCATCATAACAAAATTAGACAGGTGCATATTTATGGGCACCCCAACAGAGATATTACATCAATACTTAGTTGAGCCTCCTTTTGCAAATGTAACAGCCTCTAGACGCCTCCTATAGCCTTTGGTGAGTGTCTGGATTCTGGATGGCGGTATTTTTGACCATTCGTCCATACAAAATCTCTCCACTTCAGTTACATTTAGCACGGACAGCCTGCTTTTTGATGATATTCAAGTCAGGGGACTGTGACGGCCATTCCAGAACATTGCACTTTTCCCTTTGCATAAATGCCTTTATAGATTTTGAAGTGTGTTTAGGGTCACTGTCTTGTTGGAATATCAAACCCCTGTGTAACTTCAACTTTGTGACTGATGCTTGAATATTATCCTGAAGAATTTGTTGATATTGGGTTGAATTCATCCGACCCTCGACTTTAAAAAGGGCCACAGTCCCTAAACTAGCCAAACAGCCCCACAGCATGATGGAACCTCCACATAATTTGACAGTAGGTAGCAGGTGTTTTTCTTGGAATATAGTGTTCTTCTTTCACCGTACAAAGTGCTTTTTGTTTTGACCAAATAACTACATTTGGTCTCATCAGTCCAAAGCACTTTGTTCCAAAATGACTGTGGCTTGTCTAAATGACCCAATGCATACAAGTGACTCTGTTTGTGGCGTGAGTGCAGATAGGGCTTCTTTCTCATCACCCTGCCATACAGATTTTCTTTGTGTAAATTGTGCTGAATTGTAGAACGATGTACAGATACACCATATGCAGCAAGATGTTCTTGCAGGTCTATGGAGGTGATCTTTGGGTTGTCTGTAACCATTCTCACAATCCTCCACATATGCTGCTACTGTTTTTTTTTGGCCTGCCAGATCTGAGTTTTACAGCAACTGTGCATGTAGCCTTCTTGATTCCCTACAGTTGAAACTGACCATTTAAACCTATGAGATTTTTGTAGCCTTCCCCTAAACCATGATACGCAACAATCTTTGTTTACAGAACTGTTGAGAGTTGCTTTGAGGATCCCATGCTGTCACTCTTCAGAGGAGAGTCAAACAGAAGCACAACTTGCAACTGGCCACCTTAAATAACTTTTCTCATGATTGGACACACCTGCCTATTAAGTTCAAGGCTTAAGGAGCTAATCCGAACAATTCAACTGCATTCAAATTAGCAAAATTAAAGGGTACCCACAAAAAATATTCAATAACCTTGTTTGTTAACATACAAAATTCCAGTAAAGCAAGGCCAGTATGCTGAGAGGCCTAATGTATCTCTCCCTAACAGTAAAATGAACTTTGATGCATATTCAGTATTTGTAGTAACCAGCAAAATACACTGGACCAACATAGCTGCTTCACAAGTTATCCTAATAAAAGTATCAGCTTTTGAACCATTAAATATGCAACACCTACCATGCTCTACTCTTACATCCCTAATGGCATCCAACTGATATGATCACTGGCACAGAAACCAGACTGTAGCAGAATAATATAACATAGAAGGTTTCTTGTTATACCAGCTGCTTTTATCTTTAGGGGCAACTGAAAAGTGAAATGTATAATTGTATCTGAACATTCTTTTTCACAATCTAATACTCTTAAATTAAAAATGGCTAAAAAGCTGCCTATAAACATTTGAAATCAAAACCACTTAGAAACAGCCATACAAATTCTATTTGGTGATACCTGGCATCAAACATCTAGGGGCCAATTTAAGAATATTTGAGCAGTTGGGCTCTTCATTTAAATAACTTGGCAAAAAAATGTAATTCCAAGGTGCCAAGCTTTTTATTTTCTTGAAAACTCCACTGGGGGAGACAAAATCAACCGTCAGGAAGTAGAAGTATTTGAATGAAGAAACCACACGAGATATTAGAAACTCTTGTGTGGTTTTAGTAGCTAAATGCTCAAACCCCGAAGACTTGAGCATTCTTAAATCAGTCCACCAATCCACAAACACAAAAGTGCGTTGTGTACTGCGCCATGATTGCTGCAATTATACTCTCTTAGCACCTTTTCATAGTGTTAATATATTTGAAGTTTACATCTGTGGCTTGAAGTAATTTTATATTTTATTTTTTTATCTGTCCCTCTATCTGGGAAAAGTTAATCATACATAGCAGGATATAAAGGGCAGTAAGAGCCATCTATGTAAATGTCTGTTATAGGAGGAGGCAAGCTTTCTAAACATGTTGCTTTCTCTCTCAACTCTTCAATCTCCTTCACTGTTACTGTCTCCCTATGTATGTTTTCCTCCAATCTTTGTCCAGCACCACTATTAAATACCAAAAATATGCTTTAGACTATTGCTAATTTAAAAGGTTAACATTGCATGGAAAAACCTTCTATAGAATTGCATTCCAGACACACACAGCCAAGGATAACATTTGAAAAGATAAGCAGATTTCTGTTGGTAAAAACCAATTCCCATCAGTGTTCTAACATCTTGGTCTACTTGTTTACTGACTTTAGAAAGGGATTGTTACCTTGGATGGGTTCCAAGGGAATAGGAACTGGCAAAACAGATAAATACATGCAAAATTTCAGACTTTTAAAAACAATAGGCACTTTCTAAAAATAAATAAATAATAACATTTGTTTCTAATGACATTAGACATATAGTGAGTACAGTATTAACTACAGATTAGAGAGATAAAATCACAACTAGCACAATGACATATGAAATTAGAAGTCATTATACAAAACATCTACATTCGTTAAATTCAAAATATGTAAAAGAGTTGGGTAGAAATCAATAGATCTTTTCATATTAATTGTCACCCTCTCATACAATCATTTTCATTTTTGATCAGTTGCCTCAAGAGCATGAAATAAACTGCTTTCATTTCATGAGTGACACCAGTTCCTTTCTAAATGCTTTCATGGTTGCATCAATACACATCTTATTGGGAGCTATAATTATAATTTTTGACATCCCTGGGAATGAGTGAAAGATAAATCTACTTATAATTGCATAAAATGGCTTAGTACAGGCTTAGTACAGAATTCAAACTTAACTACATTACTTTTGACAGAAAGTGGTGCAAATCATCTGTAAGCATTAACAAGGTTAAGCCCCAAATCACAGCTCAGACACATATGTAATCCTTCATATAAATGTTACCCTTTCTGGGAACTTCAAGCAAAATAGTTTACAGTTATTTTAAAGAATGTGTCTGTATATAGGGCATGCAGCCAGTAGGTTTATATAAATATTAAAGAAAGGCATTAAGAACTGTGTGAATAGAACAACATATTCATCTTTCCTTGCCTTTATATTTATACATGGTTGCCTAGGGTGAGGAACCATAAAAGTGTGATACTGTAAAGAAAAGTTATAAGCTGTCAAATGTCACTAATGTAGGGTTTTTATGATCATCATCACACATATAATAAAAAAACGAAAAATCCTGCCAGTAAGGGGTGTTTTGGGACTGTGGTAAGAGACTGTACCCTATATAAAGCTTATACAAAACCATACAAACTACATGCAGATATTGCTATAGCCAATGAAACACAAGCCCCCAGCACTTTGAAGATAGACAGATATAAGCTGACGACTGGACCAAGTCAGCAGAATATTGACCCATGTATGGTGCCAGCTGACTGGCCTGAACGATCAATATCTGCCCAAAAATCAGCCATATCAATGGGGGAGGTTTGATTTTCCCATTGGATCAAGGACACCATTGGATTGAGGATCCCATTGGATCTGTGCATTGATGCGGCCTGTGATCTGACAGCTTGCATAGTGGCAATTATGATCTGATTGTTGGCCCTAGGGTAACACAATCAGATAGGCCCCATATTGTTGACCTCACACATCTCAGCCATTGAGATTGAGCAGATCTTATAATGTATGGCTAGCTTGTGTATGGTCAGCAATAACAACCAGTGTATCCTTGTTCCTGACAATAGAATTTAAATGCTATCTTTTATTGAGTACTACAAACACAAGTTATGGGAGCTCACTGAGAATTGTACTCTAATTCATGTGGTGATTGGTGGTCTAAATTGCAAATATACCTAATTATAAAAATGTTACAAAATGTTTTTATATAAATAATTTACCGTGTCTTAACAAATGACACATCTCCCTGAACTTATTTTCTTTGAACATCATCAACTGGTCAGAAGATAGAAAATAATATTGCTTAATCTTTGCTGATTTTGTCTTTCCGTAAGAAAAAAAATTATTATTTATGCTTATGTCCCTTATATCAATGAGCATACTGCTGAAACTTCACATCCACAGACAATGAAGTATCAGCCATGGTGGTGTGGCCACAGGTGAAAATTGTGTTAATAGACAAGTATATTCTGATTTTATTTCAAAATATTAGTGATGAAAATCCCCATTAAAAACCAAAAGTGAGGGGCAACACATTCTAAAATATGGGGCCATTAACTTTTTCAAAATACATGAATACCCTGAACTCTAAATACTCTGACGACTCTGAGCTGCCAGCAACAAAATATAGCAACACAGCACTAACTGGTGACCTGAGTTGCTGAAGTACTGTACTGAGTCTTCACATAAGAATAATTAATAAATGGCATCATGAATTCAAGTGGGAAGACAGTAGTTTGCTTTAGTATACATTTTATATACATTTTATTTATATATTATTACAGAAAATAATTTGTGTTTTTTCCTCATGAAAATAGATGCACTCACATGTAATTACAACAACTTAGTTTGCATTAGGGATAATATACCCAAACTGTTTATTTATGAGAAAATGATGTAAATGTTTAAAAGTTTGAAACCACATGCTATGTGATGTATATATCATACGTCATTAACCTTCAGTGAATGACAACATGATGGTTACAAATCAATGAGATTTTACTTGTATCTTTCCTCCTTCCAATACTTATCCCTGAAGTGGTATCTTCCTGCTGCCATTGTTATACATGGAATTCTGCAGCACTTCCTGGAGATAGTCTTTTATTAGTGGCTTGTGCTGAAAGAAACATGCAGTACCTCTCATAATAAAACATGGATGCTTTACTGGAGCAGCAAAGAGGTCATTATTGTGGATGAAACTGATAGAGGAGTACAATAAATGGTAGTGTTTCAATAGAAAGCATATTTCCTGCTAGATACATTGAAATGCCTTACAAAATCCGAAAATTGGTTATTATTTTCCACTATAGTGACCATTGAGCATATGTGTGTAAATTGCTCTTTATATATACCTTCTACCTTCTATACCTACCTTTTGAAACTTCAAAACCTAAATGGAGAAGGGGAGCTCCACTTGGGTCGAGAAGTTTCCTCTCCCCAATTTTCCTCTAGGATCTTGGTGCCTGTCATTTTGTCGTGGCCTGGGGGTTCAGTTAAAATCTCTGCCTTTGTGGATTCTGGGGCGGCGGGGAATTTCTTGGATGCTGCCTTCACAGTAATGTGCATTAGTCCCCGTATTCCCCTTAGACCTCTTATGAGAATTTTGACAATTGATAAGAGCCCACTTGGGTCAGGCCTGGTAACCCAAAAATCTATGACATTAACCATATGTGCAAACAATATGCATTTTGAGCAATTATCTTTCCACATTATTGATGGTTTTTCTTCTTCTCTAATTTTGGGGTTACCCTGGTAAAAAGGCACACAACCCCCACATAAATTGGGTAAATAGGGACGTTATTCAGTGGGGATCCAAATGTAAAGTTTCTTGTCTAATTTCTCCTCAAACTGTGGCCTTAACTCCTTGGAGGGGTTACCTTCTTCCTATGCTGAATTTGTGGATGTATTTTCTAAAAAAGCCACTGAAACACTATTCAACATAGGCACTATGACTGCTCTGTTGACCCAACTACAGGGTCTACTGCTTCTAGAGGGAGAACATATCCTCTTTCCTTGCCTGAAGCTCAGGCTATGAAAGATTATTTTAAAGAAAATCTGTAAAGAGGTTTTATTAGACCCTCCAATTCCCCTGCAGGTGCTGGGTTCTTTTTTGTGGGCAAAAAGGATGAAGGTCTTAGACCTTGTATTGATTATAGAGGCCTTAAAGGAAAAGGAAATGCTAAAATTAAGTAAGCTTTATCAGAAAGCTCTATATAAATACACCAGTAAACCCTCAGAGTAATGAGTCCTCTGTCAAAAGAAACATCACGTTTCTTTCCTTCTATTGTGTACACATGGGCTTCTGTATCAGACTTCCTGTTTTCAGCCGAAACCTCCAGGGCAGGGCTTGAGCATGCTCAGTTTACTCCTCTCTCTCCTCCCATCCCTGCTGCAATCTGAGCTCAGAGCTGTAAGTGAGCAGGGAGAGACTCAGGCAGGAAGTGATGTCACACCAAAGTTATATGGCATCTAACAAACAGAAACAGTGTCTAGAGCGGTTTACTCAGGTATGGTAAAGCATTCTGCAGAATAAATATAGCATTTTAGCTTGCAATATTGTTGGCAATAAACTGTCTTGGAGCTTTCCTTCTCCTTTAATAAAATCACAATCAAAAAACACTATCCCCTTCTGCTAATTTCTGAGTTATTTTATCAAGTCAAGAATGCTACCATCTACACTAAACTTGATCTTAGGGATGCGTATAACCTCATTCGTATTAGGGAAGGGGATGAGTGGAAAACACCCTTTAACACCAGAGATGGCCACTCCGGTCATGCTGTTTGGCCAGTCCAATGCCCCCTCGGTTTTTCAATAATTTGTCATTGACATTTTCCGGGATTTACTTGGGCTATTTGTAGTGGTGTATCTTGATGACTTTTTAATTTTTTTCTCTAACTTGGGTGACCACCGACTACATGTATGTAAGGTTCTTCTCTGGTTACGGAAAAACAATTGTTCGCTAATTTAGAGAAATGTACCTTTGAGGTACAATTTTTGGGGTTCAACAGATCTGGTTAAAGGGTTGGAGATGGATCCTGGAAAGGTTAAGGTCATATTGGACTGGGCTCAAACCTTCTCATTACGTGCAACCCAAAAGTTTTCAGGTTTTGCAAACTACTACAACCAGTTTATAAAAGAAATTTTCATTTTTGTGTCCCCAATTACGGATCTGACCAAGAATGGTGTGGATCCCAGTATTTGGCCTCCTGAGGCTATCCAAGCCTTTGAATTCTTAAAAAAAGAGTTTGTGTCTGCCCCTATTTTTTGTCATCCTTACACAACCCTACCTTTTATTGTGGAGGTAGATGCCTCGAGAAGGTACATCTTAGTGCTTTTTTTTTCTAGGAAATTCTCGTCTTCTGAGGCCAATTATGATATTGGTAACAGAGAATTGTTGGCTATTAAATGGGCCTTTGAGGAATGGAGACACTTGTTGGTGGGGGCTAAACATACCATCACGGTTTATACTGACCATAAGAATCTTCTTTATATTGAGTCAGCAAAACGTTTGAATCCAAGACAGGCCAGATAGGCTTTATTCTTTACTAGATGTATTTTTTCTCTAACATACAGGCCTGGTTCAAAGAATGTTAAAGCAAACTCATTCTCTAGGGGGCAAGGGGAGGGCCCTGCTTGTGAGAGCTTAAAATCTAGGCCTACAGTATGTGATATTTTGTAAGCATGCTCCACAAGAAAGACTAAATATAGACACCCTGCAGCTCAAATTTACATTTTCATGCAGGTCTTCTAACCCATCTTGAGTTATATGGCTGCTCTGTGTGAAACAATTTACATGAAACTCTCGTGTCCAATATTAAGTGCTGGCCTATACAAAACTTTATTATTTATTTTATATATTTATTTTTTACACTTTGTTTTTCATGTTTTAATATCTAGGATCCAAGGTACAAACCAAATCCATATAGAAGAATAACACGAACATTCATGTTTTAAAAAAATGTCAGATGGATTGCTGTTCATCAACATGTTTCCTAAAGGAATATACAGGAAAATCCAGATGCTGGTGACCCCAAGAAAAAACTTCAGCTGACATTCAGTGAGGTACATCTGCATAAAGGAAAAGATACCTAAGCTTAGGGAATCAAATGTTTAATCATGTGTGTTTGAACACACTGCAACTCAGATATGCTTTTTTACATTTGAATAATGCTTTACCTACTTTTTCATTTTTTTATATCAGTTAATTATGTATGAAATCTACCAAATTTCTTTCAGGAAACATAGTAAAATATATTTATGCCACTGTTTGAAAAAGATGTTGTGGCACTTTAAGCATTCCTCTCCTTTGTTTTATCTCTTTTAATACAGCTGAAGACCTTGCTACAGCCAAGTTTATTCACAAGGACTCCAAGATCCTTTTCCATTATGGATTTGTCTAGTGCAGTCCCATTAAGGGTATAAGTAGATATATAGCATAGTTTTAACATCCCAGGTTCATGACTCTACATTTATTGACATTGAATCTCATTTGCCACGTATCTGCCCAGATTACCAGCTTGTCAAGATCCTGCTGCAAGGATGCCACATAGTGGTGGGCAAATTTATTCGCCAGGTGTGAATTCGTGAAAATTCACCGGCGTCAAAAAAAAATGGACGCCGGCGCATTTTCACCATCGAATTTGCACCGGCGTTAAAAAACCGGTCGCCGGCATAAAAAAAACTGACGCTGGTGTAAAAAACGCACGTCGGTGTAAAAAATGAGACGCCGGCACCATTTTGCGGATTTTTCGCCATTTTGCGAATATAACTGGAATGGAGAACAAGGAGCATGGTCAAGGGACAGGCCGGGTTGATACCAAACAAACAATATGGTACCGAATAAGGAAGCTGAAGTGTAATCGAGGTCACAGGCCAGAGTCAAACACACCGATATCGGGGTACAAAGCAGGCTCCGTAGGAATAGTCACAGATAGGCTATGCAAAATAAAAAATGTTTCTAATATAGTTTGGTAGCCAAAAATTAATGTATAAAGGTTGGAGTAACTGTCCTAACAGTACTGTGGCCCCAGTCGATATCTGGGTAATTAAAATCCCCAATTTTCAGTACTTTCTCCAAACTATCAGCCTTTTCTGTTTGCATCAGGAGCTTAGCCTCTTTCCCTTCACTTACATTATAGGGTCTATAGCATACCCCCTACAATCTGTCATCTAAAACTGTTACTTTAATGTTGCTGCAAAAAATAATACAGTCATATGTTCTTTAATGTTGAGTTCAGATGCTTAAAAAGTCATATGTAATTTTAGGGCTCACCGGACAAGAGAATGCAGGTTATCATGTTATATAATGTATCTAGTAGAAGTAAGTCAAAGGCAACTGGACCTTTAGAGGTTTCTTTAAAACATTTCACCACTCATTCGAGTGGTTTTTGAAGTGGTAGGAAATTCCCCAGCATTTAAACCCTTGAGGGTAGTAAAGTCACAGATAGTGATGGGCGAATTTGCGCCGTTTTGCTTCGCCGGAAAATTCACGAATTTCGTGCGAAATTCACGAAACGGCGAAAAATTCGCAAAACGGCGCCAGCGTCTTGTTTTTGACGTCGGCGCCCGTTTTTGATGCGAACTTTCGAGGGCGTTTCGCGAATTTATTCGCTGGCGGCGATTCGCACAAATTCGCCGCAAATTCGCGCCTGGCGAATAAATTCGCCCATCACTAGTCACAGACATCCAATCACAATGGTTCCATTGAACTTCAGTAAGGTGTTGGCTGAAACTCCCAGATACTGTATGTAAAAGTGTGATCCAATATTCCGATGTTCAATGTACATGACTGGAAGTGTGAATTGTTTTGAAGCAGGCCCGGATTTATGGCGAGGCCACAAAGGCCCAGGCCTAGGGCGGCATGCCGCTCAGCCGTACCATCTGGCAATGCACTGCGTGAACTGCAAATTTCCAGCTTTCTTACCGGGTGCACGCAAGTACTTGGTGCAGATAGGACTAGGGGAAAGAGTGTGCGCATGCACGCACTTCCGCCCATGGGGGAGTGTGTGTACATGCGTGCTTCTGCACGGAGAAGAGGAAGTGGGGGGGGGGCGCGGAGCAGAAACACCCCGTCAGCCCTAGGAGCACCGGAAAGACAAATCCAGCCCTGTTTTAAAGGGTTTAATGCTGGGAAATTCCTTAAAGGACAAGTTAAACTAAAGAAGTAGGCTAGACATGTTGTACACTATGCTTTGGGCTTCTGTACCAGCAATAGGCAACTAAAGCTATTTAGCAGGAAAGATCTTTGTCTCCAAAGATGCCCCAGTAGCTCCCCATCTTCTTTTCTGCTGATTCACTGCACATGCTCTGTGCTGCTGTCAGTTTATGACCTTAGGGACCCACTCACAATATACAGTACAAATAGAATATAAATGTCACAATATAAGGCTGCTTAGTAATAAATACAGATAATTACTACATGGCAACACAGAAACCAGTTCAACTATCATCAGAATTTAATACTTAGCCTTGTAGCATCAGCTTATATTACAGACCAACCATATTTTATGCTTGATATTTTACAACGACCCCTAAGCTTCGCCTCTCAACAGCTGCTCAGAGCCCACTGAGCACATGAGTGCCGCAGACGCTTTCCAAGATGGTGACCCCCTGTGACAAGTTTGAAGCCCTGGATCGTTGCTGCTATTGAGAAGCTGAAACTTTAGGCTGGTGCAATAAGTATTGTATATAAATCATGGCATTTTTAGCCATATTACTTTTTAGGGTTTAGTTCTCCTTCAACACTTCAGTTGAACTGAAGATGCCACTCCTATGAATGGTGAAATGTTTTCAAGAAAAACTCTAAATGTCCAGTTGCCTTTGACTTAATTCCACTAGATACTGTATGTCATGACCTGTATAAACGAGAATCATCATAGACTTATCATGTCATAATTGTTATTATTTATTCACTACGGTCACATAATATGTTACATATTCTTCTTTCTTTTCTTCAGTGTGCCTTCAGTCCAATTTAGTTTTGAATTGCTGCTTTTTATTTTGTACACAACCGACAGAATTCTAAACCTCTCTCCTAGTGGATTTGTCTGTCAGGCCAAATGGCTCAGGAAGGTTGGTGTAGGTAGCAAGGAGTAAGCTGCTAGTAAAAAACATTGATTCATAGTGTCCAAACGGTCAAGATGGACAGTGTCATGGTGTCATGATTATTAGTGTGTGAGGACGGGCATGGCCATCTTGAATACGAAGCAAAGCTTTTCACAACGGAGCGCTCCTGACAGTTTTAGCAATAATGCCACTTGATGTGTTTTGCCAAGAAACAATATACCATATGGTAATGAAAAAAAGATGGTTAGAAAATACAGTGAGTAAAGGGGGATGTGAGAACAGTCAAAATGTTTCAGTTGGTGGGATTAATAAAGTCAATAGCAGCAATTAGACCCTATCTGGTTTTGCCTGCTCCCAGTACCAGCTCCCTTCATAGTACATTCTCCAATTGCTTCTTAAATTGCCTTGCAGCCCTGATGCCTAGTCAGTTGTTTACTTAGTAACTGGACAGATCTTTTATCTGTTTTGCTACAATATTTATCTGTAGGGTGCTTAGGTTTAGCTACTTACTTGGTGTGCAGCGTATGAAATATAAACACATTTGTTTATAACTCGAGAGAACCACTGCAAACACAAGACAGCAGCCTTCAACAAATACCATATTAAATAAAGTGAGACAATCTGTGCTTTACCTAGAAGCATTAAGGAAATAAAAAGTACAAAACAAACTTGTGAGAAAGTGCTAAACTCCCACATAAAACAGCAGTTTTATGGAACAAAATTAGCCTAAAACCAGAAATGTGAGCTGCTATGAATGAATATGAAAAACTGGTTTAGTTTAGAGAGCGTGTAATGAAAGTGGTATATTTCACCTAAATTATATTTATTTTTCAATTTGCTACAATACTTATTCCTCTAGGATTATTTTCATCACTGTATGCAGTTTTTGTACTTAACAATTTTAGGTCTTTGAATAACCACATTTGTTATCCTGGCTATGCAAATTTTTTGACATTGTTGCAGTTTGGAAAGTAAACCTTTAAGGAAAATTATACCCCCAAAATGAATACTTAAGCAACAGATATTTTGCATCATATTAAGTGGCATATTAAAGAATCTTACCAAACTGGTATATATATTTAAGTAAATATTGCCCTTTTACATCTCTTGCCTTGAACCACCATTTTGGGTTCAAGCTCACGAGCAGATTTAGGGAGATTTAGTCGCCTGGCGGGGCGACAATCTCCCTGAACTGCCTTCCCCGTGCCTGACGATTGCTATAATGACTAAACGCCAGCGCCAATGCACTCGGACCACTTCGATTTCCGAAGTCACCCAAAGTTGCCTCACGAGGCAACTCCCCCAAATCTGCCCATGTGCTTAAACCACTTATGATGGTCTCTGTGCTGCCTCAGCGATCACCTCACCAGAAACTCTACAACTCTAACTGTAACAGGAAGAAAGCAAAAAACAGAACTGTAATATCCTGCCTGGAGTCAAACCAGTGACCTGGGTTTTTTATGCTGTTTGCATTACCTCTGCCCTATGGGAGCAGACAGCTAAGGCCCTGGTTTACTCCTGTTGCTATCCTTGTATTTGCAAGAAGGCATGGCTTGTTTCACCTGTTACAAATCTGGCCACAGGTGATCGGTGTAAGCCATTAGGCTGCCTATAAAAATCCCTGCTCTGCACTGACTTATTGCCCAACGTAGGTCTATTTCCTGATAGTTCCTGGGTCTGCTTCTTGTCTGATTATCTGTTCCTGACTTTTGCCTGTGTAACACCCTCTTGGCCACCCCCCTGGTGCCAAGGTTGTACATTCTTATTTCTTACCAATGCAGGTCCTGAGTCCCCTTTGCAAGGTGAAAGGGTACTGGGAATAACCTCTCATGGCAGTGCCTCCACCTAATGGAATCCAGGAATACACCTGCGGGTGGCTACATTAGGAAACATTAAAACACACACATTGCTGTATAATAAATATCAACTTCATATAAGATTTAAAGGCAAGTAAAACATTGCAGTTACATATATGCATTCACATAAAAATGACCCACTACCCTGGGGAACCTGTGGCAGTCCCATCCTGGCACCTCCCTGCCAGGCACTCCTCTTTTGGTGGATAAAGAGTCTCAGTCTCTTTTCCCCAAAGAGCATTGTTTCCCCAGGTAGCGTTACCTGCTCAAATACCTCTCCGGCTGGACAGAGGTAATTTGCTCCCCACATGGCAGGCACAGCAACAAGGCCTGTTCACAAACAGGTGACACACTAGATCATTTCTTTCTCTACCCTCCCACAGGCAAACTCACCCAGGGGCTCACACAGAGCTCGAACAGGTATCCACGTGATGAAATCCTCAGAGGTTCCAAGCTGTCCAAGCCGAGTGCATAACTTGCTGAAATCATTAGGACATTTCTCCCAACACTATTCACAGTGTGGGCACAGCAAAGCCCATCTGACTGGCATACATCTCCAGGAATCTCTCTCTCATCCTGGGCAGCATCGCTCACGAATATCAGGGTCCCGTTATCCCTGAGCCCACACAGGGAATAGCAGCTATGTGGTTTGTCTCCATAGCCTGAGGTCTGCTCTGCAGCACCACAGGGAACAGTCACTCCATTCTGCATCAAAAGTGAAACTATAAATGGCAGTGTGTGCACATGGCTCTGCATATATCCGATGGTTGTGCAGCAGCAACACATAGTGACACCCTCCAGTATCTGCCAGACACACTGCATTGGGACAAGGCTCGAGCCCCTCTCAACACTCTAGGTTGAACCTGTAGCTCATGGGCAGGGGAATTCCAACATGTGGTTTCAGACCGTAGGGGAATTAACCCTACAGGTCCCTATACCTCTTTTTGACCTCGGTGTATTGCTTTATACCATGTTACCGATTGGTTTTGACCCCGGCCTGTTTATCCTGACTATGCTTCTGGTTCCTGATTCTGTTCTGCACTGTGTGATTGGTACTGTTCCAGTCTGTTTATCCTGACTTTGCTCGTGGCTCCTGATTCTGTACTGCACTGTCTGGTTGGAACTGTCACTGCCTCTTCCATGACTTTACTCTCAGTTCCCCGTTCCTCCTGAATACGTTATGGTTCCCTTGCCTGCTCACAATGTTCTCCCAGTTCCTCTCACACACTGGTGGCATCTGAGTAGCAGAGGGCTCCTCCCAAAGCCAAAGTCGGCTGCTATTGGCAGTAGCGTGATCAAGACCTGGACCTTGGGGTTTTTTCTGGGCTTTGGGATACTATACGTTACATCATGTGATCTAACATTTGTGTACAAAAAAAAAATTATTAAAATGGTTTATTTACAGGAAGCAGGGTTTTACTTATGAGCTATTTTATGCAAAATATTTTTATAGAGACCTACATTGTTCTGGGGGTAAGTTTTCCTTTGATATAAAACTTTGTACTGCATTTTGTAAAAACTTTGCATTATACAGTAATAAAATATTACTCCATTTCCCACAGTGTAATACATACTATTATTTTCCTGATTAGGGTAGCATCAAGTAGGAATAACCAACTACTACTTACAAAGACTTGACCCTATGTCCCCTTTTAAATACAGTATCTAAATAACAAATAACATAGACACGGTTTATGAAGGCCACAGCTTAATAAACTAATAAACAATTAGTTACAATTTTACAGAATAATCATTAATACCAAAACATGCCGAAGGAAGGCTTGTTTATAACAGTTACCACCTACGCGTGTCTATTTGGGCTCCCTGTCATGCCATCCAACCCAAACGGTCAAGTTTAGGTAGGCACTGATTCTGTTTCACCACCTAGTGGCCCTGTGCCCACACAGCATTTGACACATAAACATCCCATAGGAATCAATAGAAAGTCGGTTATTTTTTTTGTTGTAAACTCTAATCTCACATTTTATTAAATCTGATCTTTAGTGTGTTAAGCATTTCAGTATTGCCTAATAATAAAGCAACATATTTTAATAGTCTGCCCTCCTTGGGAGTGCTGGAAAGATACAAATTACTGATGAGTGTTTCTCAAATGAAGCTACATTAGAGTCAGTAAACTGCGCACCTGTCGAATATACCATACCAGAATATATAAAAGCTGCTGAGGGCAGGTTGGGGAGTGTTTAAATAAGCAGTTAATTTTAAAGGACACTTTGCTTAATAGGTAAAGGCCTGGATGAAATCTGGGGAATGAATAAAGGGTATAAGTTCATTACATTTTAAAGACCATCAAATACAAAGTAAATGGAGCTGACTGTGCACGTATTAATTATGAAGAACCAGGAAAAGGCTTTGCACATCCCATTGTGCAACTTCACAGTACAGAATACTATTACTAAAATGCAGGGTTGGATTTACATAGCAGGCACCCCTAGGCCCGCTGCTGTTCATTGCCCCCGTCCCCTCCCTTTCCTTTGAGCACATGCGCAAATTTTTCAGCATTGGGTCTGGAGTACTGGGCATTGATGCACAGGAGATTTTAAAAACGATTGTATCTCCTGCAGATCCCCAGTGCTTCCAAACCAATGTGGGTGTGGTTATGCTGCATGCCACCCCCCTAAAATTCTGCTGCCCTAGGCCCGGGCCTCTGTTGCCTTTCCCCAAATCCTGGCCTGCTAATATGATATGGGAAGATAAAAATGAGTAATGGGAAAAGAGATCTAGCCACAGCCGCGATGTGAATGGTATCCTTCTGTAGCAACATTTAGGAAGGAGGTATAGAAAACACAACTAAACCATATCATAGGGAATTATGGATTGCTGTTTGCTCTATAGGGGGGTGAAGCAAAACAGCAGGGGACAAAAAAGGTGGAAGAATTAGAGGAAGTAAGAGAAAATTTATGGAAAGGCTTAAAATACTCCCACAACAGAAATGTGTAACGGAAAGAAAGAACAGCAATTCACAGTTGTGCCTTGTGAACATAAACTCTCCATTAGATTAACAAATCATATTTGCAAGCACAAACCAGGATTCAAGAGATATTTATGAGAAAATGGTTTGTTAAATATTTTTTCAGACAAAGCATTTTATATGTAATTGAAACTATAAAATAAATTGATTAATTCTTGAATTATATATTAGAATTAATAAGGTTATTATGCATTCACTTTGAAAATGGTTGAATATTCCTAAAGCTGATTGCTACTATCTTCATTTCTTTCTTATAAACTTGATGAGAACTTTTGTAATTATATTTTTATTGTTTGTTTAACTTTGCAGTCAATTAATATTGATCATTTTGTGCATCCTATGCCCACAACTACAAACCTCTGCTTTACTTATATTTCCCTCATACTTTGTCAATACCAATAATTAAAAATAAATTACATTATTCTGGGCAGACAGCTGATACCATGATTCATTATTTAACACTAATTTAAGTCTGTCGTTTTAATTAAATTCAACTTCAGTTTCATTCGGAAAATACAAAATCAGAAATACTAGAACATTTTTGTATACACGGAGTGGTATATGATCCTTTATATAGTAACAATTATTATAATGGAAATAATGTTTATTTATATACACATTACTATACATATATTATAAATGCGTGCATACTTGGAGCAAAGTTCTGAATCTTTACCATCAAATGTGGACCTATAAAATATTGGGCTTGCTGAATGTGGTCAGGTTGGGACACACCCAAGTAGTGGAGGTTGGGTATAGCTGAGCATGACATGATCCTATCAAGGCCTAACTCACCTGTAGCTAGGGGATGCAATGCATTGCAAAATCAAGACAGTACTCCATGTAAAGTAGAAATACTGTAAGTTCTGAATTTTTAGTGGAAAAAAAAAACCTACAATTTTTTGAGATTTATTATACCCCAATGATGGAAAAGTTCTGAATCCAAAAATCCAGCGTTTCAGACCTACCGAGGTGGTATACACAAGTCATGGGGAGAGATCCCTATCCTATTTGGAAGTTTCTGTGGCCTGCGCTGGATATACCCGAAAATCTGACTATTTCTGACTTTTTGGGCAAAAATCCTAAAAATTCTGGCTTTTCGCGAAAAAGCCAGAAAAAACTTTCAGGAAAACGATTCAGGAAAACGATTCAGGAAAAAAATCTGAAAAATCGTAGGATTCCAATTTTTGTTAGATTTTATCAAGTTTGTCCCCAATCCAATTAAATCATGCTTTTTTTTATTAATAAATAAGGTCAATCTAGTTTAAATAGTAGTGCCCAGTAAATGCAATATTTCACATCATAAATATATTGGCTCTATTCCTTTTAACTGGATATAACATACTGTACTACTCTGCCAATGTTAAATAATTCATGTTTTCTGTACCACATGTTAGAGTTTGATTAATTACCGTATAGGCAGAAAATTAAACCAGCAACAAAATATAAAGGTCAGGTATATAATTCTAGAAATGTATAAAAACGCTAATATATAACTTTTGCATTTCCAACATAAACAGAACAGAGCTTGTTTTTATCTAAGTGATTTGTTTAAAGATAGTTTACTATTGCAGGATAAAAGTTATGACCAAACACACGCCTTCCTGCAACCTCATACCAGAGGCACATACAGTAAATAGAGAAGCAATGTTGCAATTATAAAGGTATCACAGTATGTTCATTGTATTATTAATACTGGGGTGTGAAGTCATTAGATGGGCAGGTTAGTGATTGACTGAGGTTGGCAAAACTGAAATACACTTTTGACCTGTCCCTGTATATGTCATTACCCTTTATAGTGGTTTCATTTGAGAGTGTAATTCAGTTTTAAGATAAAAACAAACATCAATAATTGTGTCAATCAGTTACCTGGACTTGAAATGTCAATGACATCTTTTCCCATTCTAAAAGCATCAGCTTATATATAAAATGGAATATGATTATATAAAATATAGAACTGTATTCAAATCTTGAGCCACATTCAATATGCTTTATAGCGAGGTTCAAATTAATTAGTATTATTATGATGAATACTAATGCCACACCCTGTAGTAAGGGAAACAAGGGTATCTTGAACAGATTAGTGACAGTAGTTAGGGGCCCATTTAATAACAATCAAATTTCTATTTTTCCCACAAACCTCTAAACATTTGTGGCTTTTCTATAGTTATTAAAAGCTTTAAAAATTAGTGTAAAAACACAAAAACATTTGCCAACTAATAGCTGCTGAGGTCCTATATAAGTCATTGGGAGCTGCACTGATCTTATTGGACCACTTTTAATCAATTTGGACATTTAGAGGTTTCGGATTTTTTCTTTGCTATAAATTGTCCAAAAAACTAGAGGGTTCAGATGTTTTAGTGCATTGATCAGCACTTTTTTTGTTTGTACTTTTATATTCGGATCTTTTAATATGTTCCATGACATTTGTGGTTTTAAAGAATGTGAGTTAAGTTGTGGTTTAAAAGAAACAAGTGCTTCAATTTCTTTTTTGGGACAATAATGACCCAGTACTTGATGGCTGGGAAGGTTCCTTCACCTCGCTGGGATGGATCATTCCAACAATATAGATTCAGCCTAATATACTGGATGTTCCTCTCCATAAGTTATCAAATTGTGGCTCATTGTGTAATTTGCATGATTAGTTTTTATCCTTCTAATTTTTACATGCAAAATTATCTGGTGTAATAGTAAAATTGCTTCTCCTTCTCATTATTGTTGCTCTCCAGAAACTGCACAAATCAGCAACCTGCATGCTTACCAAGTAAGAAAATAGTTTTTTAGGAATTTCAATTAATTTTTCTGCATTTCTCCTGGGAAGGAAATGGAAAATGATGTGTTTTTTTTTTTTGCTAATAGATAATTTGGAGTATTCTGCTAAATGTTTATTTCTTGAATTTTATGGCCAATTTGAAAGTTTCCCATAGATACATATTCCTCCAACTATCCAGGAATATTCCTTGAAGAACACGGGACTATTGCAACTGAACAAAAACTCTAGCATCTTTTGGGCATTACGGTATAACAGTCTCCATTTCCATTTGGGTCACTGTGTCTTTGTAAGGCAAAGTGTCTTTTCCAAGGTTTTCTGTGGGGAACAAAAACGTATTGCTGTTGTCTCAGTTTCTTTATTCTACTCATAACCAGAATGATACTAACTGGCCACTTGCACCACTGGTGAGCAGCATTGTGAAATTAACTCTTCTGAGCACTGCTGTACAGAAAGTAAGAGAAGCACCTGAACAGAACAGATCTTCCCTTAAAGTTTTCTCCAGTTAGCAGTTCACATATCACCCACTTTAGGCAACGTTCATGTAGAAGTCAATAATAGAAATCCCGAAGATATCCTGATCTGGGCTCGGTTTTGTACAATAATCTGAAGATTTTGTGGTTTTCAGGCAAAAATCCAAATAATTTGGACAATTCAAATTTTCCCTGCACAGGAAATTCTCATAAAAATGGATTGATAAGTATGGGGAAAATCTGTGCGGATTTGGTTGGTCTATTTTACCGAAAATTTGCAGATTTTGATAAATAATCCCCCGAATGTCAGATTTGAGTGATTTTAGAGGTTTTTGAATCCACAAATAAACTCACAAACTCTAAAACCATGATTGTCATTGAATTTATAAAAAGATTGAATATAAAAAGTACAAAAAAAAAAGCACTGAACGATCTGGAAAAAAATCCGAAAGCCTCTAACATTCTGATCCAATAGGATCAGCGCTCCTACCATTGACTTCTACAGCACCTCAGCAACTTTTATTGGTGAGGTTTCGCATAAAAGGCTTTCATGTTTTTTTCACTTGATAAATCTCAAATGTTTGATTTTTTTAGAAATATAGGAAAACCACACATGTTTCATGAAGTTTTAGTTAAAGACATTTTAATTAAAGTAATTAGGCCAGAGAGTTTATGCCTCACTATGTTAAAATATTTGTGCAACATACACACAGTAATTTCAGTGGTACATACTAGGATAGTAATAAGAAAACGTGAGAAACTGAAAAAAAAATATTAAATATATTGGTGGAGTACATGATTAGGGATGTAGCGAACTGTTCTGCGGCAAACTTGTTCGCGCGAACATCGGCTGTTCGCGTCCGCCGCAAGTTCGCGAACGTCGCGCGACGTTCGCCAATAGGCGTTCGCGTCAAAATCGTTCGACCATTCGATCGCTAAAATCGAACGATTTTCGTTCGAACGAAAATCGTTCGATCGAACGATTAAAAATCCTACGATCGTTCGAATCGAACGATTTTCGGATGTTCGAAGTTCGCGAACAGTTCGCGAACTGTTCGCATTTTTTGCCGGTGTTCTTAAAAGGGATGAATAAAAATGCATATAATTCACAGCTTCTGATAACCTAATATGTCTTTAAAATGAAAATCCTGTAAGAAAACTGTTTTATACAACAATTTAATGACTTTCTAGTAAGATGCTTACATTGGTAGTTTATTTCTGAATTCCTTTGTGCTTGCTCATTGAAGTGTAAATGTTACAACATTCCTTTAAAATGTCAGATCCTGTACATTATTTTACTAGAATCATATCTGCCAGCAACAGATTCAGTAAAATAGAAATATTGAGTGAAATGAATTGGAATAAAGTTAGTGGGGGTATCTGAAATTACGCTTTGTTACCCTATAAACTCTAAAAATGGCATTAGGGTAAATAATACAGCATAAAATAATCAACAAAGGCAAAGAGTGGTAAAAACAATTATGTTAACTCACAAAAACTGCAGCTAAAATCTACAAACAGAAGCAGAAATAATTAGCCAGCACCCTCATAAGTATTGCCTAAAAAGTCATAGGCCAATTTATCATACTGTGTGAAACAATGGAGTAAAAAGCTGTGTAAAATAAATGACAAACTTATCAAGGTGTGTGTGTTTTTTTAACACCACACGAAAGCCGGATTTGACACTGTTATTTTATGCCGCAACAGACCTTACGTACTCCATTGAAGTAGATAGGATAAATTCGAGCAGCAAAAAAAAAGAGACTGTTGGAAGACATATTTTCCCATGGCATTTGCAAATGGCTGTTTCCATTTACAGATAATTATTACACAGAGGTATACGATCGCTAAAAATCAATACACAGCTTGATAAAAACGCTGCGTTTTTTAAACAATGATGTCTGGTGATTTGTGATTTATTTTGTCACTGTTTTTAAACACAGCATGATAAACAGGCCCCATAATATAAGGTTTTCTTGGACAGATCATTATACACATCTGCTCTATGATGGGCAGCGGTTCTTAACTGGGATGGCTTAGAAAGAAGCCTTTTGGGATACTTCAACCAACCCCTATGTATTGTAGCTTGGAACATTAAGCATACTGAGTGTCATGAACCACCCCTCTGTACATTACTGGTGTTGCAGCAGATAATGATACAATTCTCTAGGTTCTTCCTAACCCCTACTGCCGGCAGGAATGAAAAAATTACCTCTGTGTTCTTGCTATGTGCTACATGGGAGAAGTATTCACTGGGGAACCCCTTTTCTAATACTGAGATAAACAGATAGACAGATTAAACTGCGTATTATACCCCAGCAGCATGTACTGCCTGACACTTGAATTATGTCTTTTAAAGTATATTTTCAGTGGAGAAGTGAAGTTTACTAATTGATAAACTATTGTTAAACAGGAGTTTTTATTTCCTTAAAGGAATAGTTAAGTGTGAAAATAAACAGACAGGCCGTGCAAAATAAAAAATGTTTCTAATATAGTTAGTTAGCCAACAATTGAATATATAAAGGCTGGAGTGACTGGATGTCTAATAAAACAGCCAGAATCCAACTTCCTGCTTTTCAGCTCTATAACTCTGAGTTAGTCAGCGACTTGAAGGGGGGCCACATGGTACATTTCTGTTCAGTGAGTTTGTAATTGATCCTCAGCATTCAGCTCAGATTCAAAAGCAACAGATATGACCCCTGTGCCCCCTCCTCAAGTCTCTGATTGGTTACTGCCTAACCAGTCAGTGTAAACCAAGAGAGCTGAAAAGCAGGAAGTAGTGTTCTGGCTATTATGTTACACACCCAGTCACTCCAGCCTTTATACATTAAATTTTTGGCTAACTAACTATATTAGAAATATTTTATATTTTGCCCAGCCAATCTATTTACCCAGTTTTTATTTTTACACTGAACAATTCCTTTAAGAATCAACATTACCAAACCTGTTGTACAGAAAAACTATTTCTGACAATGCAAAACAGGACATATCATTTTAGCACATAAACTATTTATATACAGGGTTGGACTGGGCCAGCAGACCCCCTCTCCCGATCTGCTGATTTATTTGCTTAAAATAGATTCTATGGAAGATGGCCTTTCTTGAGACTAGTTGTGACTAGCTGAAACCAGGACTTTTCGATAAGCTTGAATGCTGAATATTCACTTCCCAGGGTTTAGATATTATCATTTGAATTTGAATATTTTTTTAAATAAACTACCCAAAATCAGGGGGAAAAAAATCATGGCTTTTAACAATTGGGAGGTTATTTACTAAAACTCAAATTTTTCTAACTCTGTTTTAAAAAATAATCTGGCCAAACTCCGAAACCCAAATCCCCTTAATTAACCAATGATTTTTCTGCAAAAAAAGTAGCAACAAAATAGAGCATCAATTCGACTTTTTTCAAATTGACGCTCCGAAAAGTTATCTTTTTTGAGTTGTCACCCAAAACACTGGAATAATTTGGATTACTGAATAAAAACAGCCCATAATCAAAATACCTGAAGGTACAGTAAAAAAAATTGTACCAATTGTTAAAGGGACCATCTGCCATTGACTTGTACATGATTTAAACAGTTTTTTTCAGATTTGGAGTTTAGCAGCTTTGGAGCATAAGAAATTCAAGTTTTTTCCCTCTAAGTATTCAGATTTTTTTCCCATTTAAATCTCGACCAGAAAAATTTTTGGTCATAGTTACATAGTTACATAGTTAAATTGGGTTGAAAAAAGACAAAGTCCATCAAGTTCAACCCATCCAAATAAAAACCCAGCAAACATACACACACCCCTCCCTACTTTTAATTAAATTCTATATACCCATACCTATACTAACTATAGAGCATAGTATCACAATAGCCTTTGATATTATGTCTGTCCAAAAAATCATCCAAGCCATTCTTAAAGGCATTAACTGAATCAGCCATCACAACATCACCCGGCAGTGCATTCCACAACCTCACTGTCCTGACTGTGAAGAACCCCCTATGTTGCTTCAAATGAAAGTTCTTTTCTTCTAGTCTAAAGGGGTGGCCTCTGGTACGGTGATCCACTTTATGGGTAAAAAGGTCCTGTTGACTGTTGATAAATTTTTATTATGAAAGTCCCAATCCTCTGGAAGGGGTTCATAACGCCACAGTTCAGTTCAAATAGAATGTCCCTTCCCCAGAGCTCTTATACCCCAGGTACCGCTATCTTTCCCAAAAGTACCTCTCCCTTGGGAACTTAGCAGCTGCTCCCACATAGCTGGTAAATGCACAAGACCTGTCCTCAAATTGGGTCCCCCCATTTGTATCCTTGCCAGTATCCTCCCTTGGGTGGCTCACTTACTGGGGTGCTCTCAGAGGCAGTCACACTAGAGATTACAGGCAGCTCTGCAGCAGGATCACCAGTGGCACCTTTCACCTCCTGAGCTTGGCAGGGAACAGGATGAGCTTTCTCTGTACTTCTACTGATGCAACAGCTTGGACAGTCTCACAAGAACTGGTTATGGCTGGATATTGCAGCATAGAACCCCCTGTTAAGCTCTTTTGGAGACCCTGTTCAAATGGCCCCACAGTCAGGCACTCCCTCCCTCCCAAGGATGCACTGGGGCACCCAGCCAATTGGATGGCTCTTCAGCCTGTAACCGGGCTGGATAATGTCACAGAAAAACAGGAAAAGGGTTTGTCTGATCCTTTCAGTGGGTTATTTATTAAAGTCCATTTTTTCTAGTAGGAGTTTTTAAAGGGGAAAACATTTTTTCATGGGAAAAAACTTTTCTTGCATCAAATTTTTGAAATTATTCTATTGATAAGTAAAGTAAAATTGTGGATGGGAGTTTTGTCAAATTTTTTTTACTACAATAATGAGAACATTTCTGATTTTAGTAAATAACTTCTTTAGAGGTTTTTGGATTTTTTTTTACTAGTAATTGTCCATAAATACACATTTTTAGAGGTATTTGTATTTTTTAGCGCATCATTCAGCATTTTTTTCTCATTTGAATTTTTAAATACATTTCATTACATTCGTGGTTTTAGATAAAGTAAAATATTAAATGATGTCTCTTATTTTTTTCTCACAGAAGAGTAAAACCAGAAATTTCACATTTCCCTAGATAGAAATTACTCATCCTCAATACCAGTATTACATTTCATAACATTCATGGTTTTAGAGAAAGTGAATTTAGTTATGGTTTCAAAAACCTCTGACACCACTAAAATCCGACCTTTAATAAATAGGCCTCCATGTGATGATTTTCAAGGTAACTAAACCAGTTCAGAAAATGAAACAACAGCTGCAATTATGCGCATTGTGCAGTTGCTTAGATGCTTCCATTATAGTAAGCTATTACATAACGCTAGACTTTTAGGCTTCCAAAATGATATATATATATATGTGACAAAGTTCCTATTTAATAATGTAAACATCTATTAAAGTAATGTTGCAGTACTGAATACCATATTTCACTGTGCTTTCTAATGCAATGTAAGCCCTTGGAGTAAATTTTGAAGAAACATTCCCTTTAAATAACATCAACCTTGTCAACATATCACATTCCCATGTTACATTTAATTTGCATTGCACCTGGGCAATCATCCATAGTAACTAATCATTTATTAGATGTTTTGAGCCAGCTGCAGGTAGAACAAACATTTGATTGATTACTTTGGGTTACTGCCCAGGTGCAGGTTTTCCCACTGTTGATAAATGAACCTGGTCATTTTGACAGTAACTAAAAGGAAAAGAAAATTCTCAAGGTGACTTCGTAGGAAGATGCACAGAGTGATTTCCCACACTGCTTCCTTTTATAAATAATCCACTCTTAATTTGCTGTAATGATAATAAAGCCTGTGTTCCCATTTGTTCTTTGCGGAGCATGACCTGAAATGATTTGAATTCTTTAAATAACAAACCTAGACCCACTGCAGAGAATGTGCTCTCTCTAAAAGAACCATCCAGTCTCTACCCTCAATCCACAAGCCTGTATGATTGCTCTGTCATAGGAAGCTAATGAGCTATAGTGTGAGGAGAGAATGCATCACACCACTCCTTCTCAGCTTTCAAGATTTGAATCAACAGATTTACAATTACATTTGATTTTCTCAACTGAGTATGCTTTACCCTTTTCATATAGATGGACTTACTCGCACTCACTTTGTACATTTTCTCTTTCAAGATTTTATTCTATGGCCTTCCCTGAAAAGGTCACATGAAACAGCGATTCTTACAGTATTTTCACAGGTCTTTGGAAAAAATATAGAACTAGAAATAGCTTTAGTAAAATAATGACTTCTTTCCCCTCTCTAAAAGGAATCTCAAGGTTTTAATGTATAATTGGCTGGAACCTTTTAATTTAGCTATGTTTTTTAAAGGAAAACTTTACCCCCAAAATGAATATTTAAACAACAGATAGTTTATATCATATTAAGTAGCATATTAAAGAGTCTTACCAAACTGGAATATATATTTAAGTAAATATTGCCCTTTTACATCTCTTGCCTTGAACCACCATTTTGGATGGTCTGTGTGCTGCCTCAGAGATCACCTGACCAGAAATACTCGATCTATAACTGTAACAGGAAGAAGTGTGAAAGCAAAAGAAAGAACTCCGTCTTTTAATTGGCTTATGTAACCTTACATGTATGGTTTGTTTGTGTGCACCATGAATCCTATGATCCCAGGGGGTGAATGGCAATTTTCTATTTAGGATTACCAAATGGCACATACTACTAAAAAAGTATATTATTATAAAAATGGTTTATTTACATGAAGCAGAGTTTTACAAATAAGCTGTTTTATGCAATATCTTTTTATAGAGACCTACATTGTTTGGGGTATAGTTTTCCTTTAAAGGAGAAGTAAACCCTTTTGCAGATTCTTCCAGCGAAGTTCCACGCGTCCATCTTCCACATCCTCTGTAAGCTGACTGGGAGGTCGGTATTTCTGCGCATGCGCAGTTGGAGCAGTTTGCCGGTTTGTGACAACTGTGCATGTGCGGAATTCACACGGAAATTGCCGATCTCCCAGTCAGCTTACAGAGGACACGGAAGATAGATGCGTGGAATTTTGCTGGAAGAATTGGTGCCAAGGGGTAAGTATGGAGTATGGGGCATTTCCCCAGGGGGGTAGTTAGCCTGGGAGGAAGAGGGAGGGGGTCTACCTGGGGTGGGGAGTACGTTTTTTTTTTTTTGCAAAAGGGTATCCTTCTCCTTTAAGCATGTACAATAAAGAGCTGAGAGCTTTTAATCCCATGCACACACAGAAGAGATCAGAAGTCAGCTACAGCCTGTTCTTATGGTCTTATGATGCCCATGTTGTATAGAACCCCTACAAGCTTTTTCAGGCCTATTTATAAAAGGTGACATTTTAGTGGTTTTATAGGTTTTTAAAACACTTACGGGGGTATGTAAGTCGGTAATGGAAAAACTATTCGCACTGCGAAAAGTTATGCCTTTGCGAGACCAAATTTTGCTGTGCGCAAATTTAATATAGCTTTTGCGAACACTGAAACTGTTTAGCGACCACTTCCGACAGCGGAAGTCAGTTTGAGAATTTTATAGTTTGCACCAATGCGTAGTAAATGTAATAAAACTTCTTACTGGAAAAGTCGTTATTTTTGCTCCAAAATATTACACCTTCAAGCACTTCTTAAGAGTGCGCAATTACAATTCGCAATGCGCAATTACAATTCGCAATGTAATAATAGTTTAAGGAACAATATTACATTGCGAGATGTGGATTTTTATTCTTATTGGTGCGAATTGTTTTTTTCTTTGTGACTTTAATTACATTCCCCCTTATTCCCTAAAATCACGAATGCCATGAAAGTTATTAAAAGATGGGATTATAAAAAGTATGAACTTTGTGCTGATGACAATTCCGATGTTGGCAACAAATTTGATGCACGTTGAAGTCAATGGGCATCCATTTAATTGTCGATGGCGTTGTAATTGTCGGCTGCGTTGTAATTGTCGCCGGCATTGGAATTGTTGTGGCAAATTCACAAATTTATTCACCTGCGGCGAAACATGGAAATTCACCACGAATTTGCCCCTGGCGAATAAATTTGCCCATCATTAATGATATTCCTTTTCTGTTAGTAATCTTTTTATCGTATTTAAGACAGATACAGGGTAGCAGATAACAAACTGATGTTCACTTCAATGCAAATGTTACAGGGAGTGAATCATGCAATAGGATATACTTCTCATGGAGTATGTTCCCTAAGGCAGATCATATTGTACAGCACTTACATGTTTAGTTTCACTTACACAAAACTAACACAATGCAACTGTCACTATAATATGTATAATGTGCTGCTGAAGCAATACAAATTAATTAATAAGCATGGAATTAATTGCCCTCTAGCATGCAGCACTTCATGAAAACTAGAACATTACCTGCTGTTAGAACGACAGCTAATAAACAGGTACAGAGCTCTATTAAACATGCCAATCAATGTCAAACATTGATGGGCCTCAATCCGGTTTATTAAATTGCAGGAAAAAAAAGTGTAAAATCTTGATGGATGTAGCTGATCTTTATTCTGCAATTGCCTGTAGTCTTTAGTTCTTATCTCCTCATTTAAAAAACAAATCACTTCAATATAAAGAAGAGCATCTGTGACAAATTAGGATTAATAAAAGAAGGGTAAGATGCATACACCTCTCTTCTTTTTATTCTTTACCTCTGAAGCCATGATATTCACCACTGGAATGACAATGCTCCCCAATTCCTTTACTGTTACCCTGGAATACAACATGCATACGCAGCCTAACATATTCCAATAGCATGCAAATGCATGTTAAGAAAATTGCTGAAATATTCTATTTGCATAAGTATTCTCACACTTTTATAACCCTAAGTACTCAGAATAATGCCTAGGAAATTTGATTGCAAAAGCTTATAACACTTTACCACTATGGAAATTTCTATAATTTTCTATTCATTCATTTTGTGCATGATGAGAATAATCTGCTCAAATAATATGTACAGTTTCCTGCAGAGGTCAATAAACGTTTTATTTCTTCTTCAAAAAGAACAGATTACCAAGGTTGCTTGGTGAATGCTCACTCAGGATCTCAATGTTTGGTCTGGAAACTGAATATTAAAAACACAAGGCAGAATGCTGCATACTCATGCCATGCCATAATCCTACATGTCTGCATAAATCTACTCTAAGCTTAAAGTATTTTACCTATATGTAGTTGGTTTACTTTAAACTGTTACTGTCATGGGAAAACATGTTTTTTTTTTATATAAAATACATCAGCAGACTTCTGCACTAAAATCTGTTTATCAAAAGAGCAAACTAATTTTTATATATCTAATTTTGAAATCTGACATGGAGCTAGACATAGTGTCAGTTTTCCAGGTGCACCCAGTCATGTGACTTGTGCTCTGAAACTTCAGTCACTCTTTACTGTTGCACTACAACAGTAGTAGTGATGTCCCCCCCACCAGCCCATCAGCAGAACAATGGGAAGATAACCAGATAATAGCTCCCTGGTAGATATAAGAACAGCACTCAATAATAAAAATCCATGTCCCACTGAAAGGAGAAGTTTGGATAATTCACAATTCGAATTTGAGAAATTTGAAAATTATAATTTGAATTCTAATTTTCACTTCAACCCTTAATAAATCTTTGTGGTGGATCAAACTTAATTACATTTTAATTAAACTTAATGAATTAAATGGTGTTGGATTAAACTCTGCAGTGCTTTACTTATTAGCAAAGTGCAGGTCTTGTTTCTATTCATGTATACAGAGACCTGCATCCATGAGTACAAGGTGCTCAGAACATGGCAATAACAGATACTTTAACCTGTTTGTGTGCACTTTCTGTTTGACAATTTCTGGGGACATTAGGTTTTTGTGTTTAAATGATATAAGGCCCTGAACAAAGTATATGTTAGGCATATATCCAAATTAGTAGTTTTAAATGCAAAAAGATTAATTGGTTACAGATATTTTCAAAATGGAAATGAAAAATCCATACTATACAAAACAACAAATGTGCATCCTAGTGCCAAATCAGAGAAGGCGCCCTCCTTTGGTGCTCAGTGGCGCCAAATGCGTTAGGAAGGACCATGAGAAACATGTGGCCCTAGGATGTTACTATGTTCTATTTTAAAGTTATCTGTAACCAGTAAATGTTTGTGAAAACTGCTGATTTGGTTGATTTGGTTGCATGCAAAGAAAGCGTTTTTCTTTTTGTTCTCAATATCAGCTAAAATGGGTTTGTTTATACTTCTGCTAGGTTGTTTTTCTGTAAATTCTGTTTTTATACTGCATTCCTTTTATCTGTATTGCTTTATTATTTACTGACTGTCTCATGAGAGTGCTCAGGAAGATTTATGTCCACTAACAAAACCCACAGTATAAGGCTTGCATTTGTAAGGCACATTAACATGTGGATAGGAATTCCCACCAAATATCCCAGTGTAGAATATATGATAACGTTTTGGAGGTATGCTGACCCTTATCCCTGGCCTATACAATCTGTGTACAAAAGACTGCAGCTTTATTAGGTCAATTATCCTGCAATTAGTAGTAACATGAGCTGGTACCAACACTGCCACAAAACATATTACCTTGTCTTATTTAATATAAGCATCCATAATTTCTGTTTACAAGAATTACACCCTGAAATGTTATTTAGACCAGATAATTTCAGATAATTTAATTTTACTAACAATAAGAATACAGAATACAGTGATGAAACACAGGATAACACAATAATTGGTGTAACTTTTAACAACATTACAATCAGTGAATTCTGGAGCAGAATCCCTTGCGAATTAACTTAAATGAATATCAGCCAATCAGAAAATGCAGTTTTCAATTTTCCCAGTAGGCTCAAGGCCATTTGAACAGGTTGAGTTTTCCTTTAGAGAAAACTAAGAGAAATCTTTGTCCTTTTAGGGAGGATGAATAAAAAGAACTTTCTTTTACAGAGGACTTTTACTGCTGCTATATTGCTAAGGCTATATATATATTGCTATTGTTATATTGTTATACCCTCAGTTTATACTGTATACATTTGCTTAATATACAGTAGGAGATTGAATGTTCCATTTATGTCTGACTTCTTTGAAATATTTTCATGAGCATAATTTAGACTTCAAATTTAATGTTTTTATAGATGCTTATTGTTATTTAGAGGGATATTATTTTTAGGGATGCACCAAATCCACTTTTTTGGATTCGGCCGAATCCCCGAATCCTTAGTGAAAGATTCGGCATATGCAAATTAGGGGTGGGAAGGGAAAACATTTTTTACTTCCTTGTTTTGTGACAAAAAGTCACGCAATTTCCCTCCCGCCCCCTCTCGGATATGGAATCCCGAACCGAATCCTAGATTCGGTGCATCCCTAATTATTTTTTTCTAAAAAAAAACAGTTGTGTGGAGCTTTTCACATACTATTTTCCTGTTTTTACATTTTTATAATTTCTTGGCCCCCCTTCTTCTAAGGGTTTCTAGAGTCATTAAAAGCCTTGTAGTTCTAGATGCAGAGGATCTCTTGAATTCCGGGAGATCAATTTTCTATCCTACTAGCGTTTTAGACTCATAATGTGATGTGTTGAAGGGCCCTGTTATGGTGAAGTTATTTGCCTTAGGAAAACATGGCAACACAAGCATAGCTGTATAGTATTCTGAACCAGTAACACCATTATAAATACAAATGAAACAAATGTTACATTTTAAAAAATGTATACTAAGGGGCACATTTACTAAGCTCGAGTGAAGGATTTGAATGAAAAAAACTTTGAATTTCGAAGTATTTTTTTTGGGTACTTCGACTTAGGCTACTACAACCTTCAACTTCGATTTGAACAAAAAATCGTTCGACTATTCGACCATTCTATAGTCGAAGTACTGTCTCTTTAAAGAATACTTCGACTATATACTTGGCAGTTTAAACCTACCCCTACCGAGGTACAATGTTAGCCTATGGGTACCTTCCCCAGCACTTTTCTAACCTTTTTTTGATCGAAGAAAAATCCTTCTATCAATCGTTTAAAATCATTAGAATCGTTCGATTCAAAGGATTTTATCGTTCGATCGAATGATTTGCTCTAAATCCTTTGAATTCGATATTCGAATTCGAAGGATTTAAATTCGAGGGTTGAATTCGAGGGTTTATTAAAAGTGCCCCTTAGTGGTCCTTTTAGAACTTGTAGTTAAGCTGATTAGTAGGGCTGAGAGAACATGGTTTGGTGGGCAGTGTAGGGGGACATTTTCAGTGTACCTTCCCTTTGATTCACTAGATTAAGGAAGAGGGTGTTCTTTGGTAGGGATTCAAGTCACAATCTTTAATTTACTTAGAAGGCTTTTTCTTACAGAAAACAAAGGTATTGATTGAAAGCAAGTAGCTCCAGATGAAGGGCTGGTGCTGAAGCCTAGAGGTGCCTTAACGTGTTTAGAGCATGTGGCAAAAATGAATATACTTTTAAAGCTTCCAGGACTTTGTGGGGAAAAAAACAGGAATCAAAAAAGAATTGTGTGTATGTGTCTACGAATAGGTACAGTCATCTTAGCAGAACTGGCAGTTTTTGTGTATATTTGAACTGATTATACAGTAATTTTATTAAAGCTTTTTCTGAAGTTTGATTTACTGACTTCCTTTCTCTAGTTTATATACATGTCTCTTAATTCTGGCTGGCTCCTAAATCTAGTTGTTTCCTTTCCCTAACAGCCTGCAGTGAAACAAATTATTCTCTCATTGCTAACGTAACTAATGGCATTAGTACTGCCCAGGACTGAGTACATAAAACTGCAGAAATGGCTAATAGGCATGATTCAGTGAAGCAGTTAAAGCTAAGCTCAGAGACAAAGCTTCTTGATCTTTTCTGCGGTGAATGAGGTTACTTGTGGCTTCTGGATCCTTCCTCTGTGTATTAAAATAATATTGTCTCAGGTGATATAATGTCATATTACATGTTTTGGTTTTAATGGGATATTAAACGGTCAAATGGCTTAAGCACATCATCAGGCTACATTGTGCTGCTCACATGCCTTATATAAACGTTGCCACAATTATCTTTGATTCTACCCGGTATCTGTGGGATTTGAAATGAGTCCACAGTGTTCTGCCAACACTTGTAACTGAAATTCAGTTCTTAGGGTATTAACCTCGAGGTCCTACTCAAGATAAAGGCTCAAGATATCCTGAATTATCCAATAATCCACAATTTTTAAATCCAGTTAGTTACTTTACTTAACCAAATGCAGCTGCTTTTGTAATACAGAAAATATACACTACCTAGTAGAGATAATTCGAATACAAGTGGGCTCTCCGAGAAATGTAATTGTTTTAGATTTATCTTTACTAGATTCTCTATATTGTGACCTGGCTGAATAAAAGTCTGCATAGACACAGACAAACAATACTACTGATGGACTATTTAGCATGACAATAGTGTACATCAACGGTGCATCTTCAATCCAATCTATAGAATTCAAGACTGATTAACAGAAAATTGGTGTGATACCTAGTAATTTAAGATTTTTCACCTTGGATATAAAAAAATCTGCTTGCCTGTAATGAAATATTTAATGAGCATCTAAATAAAATACAGTATGCATGATTTGAATATAATCAGTTTTATTGTCTATAAGGAAAGCCCTGGAGCTATAAACGTAGGTGCTGCATGACAAGGGATCCGAATGACCAGCAGCCAGATTACACTGGTTTATATTTAAAGATTGTCAGAATCAGATGTAGCTGTGAGTGGGTGAGAAGGAATGAATTAAGGAAGGGAAAAGCCAAACTTTTCCTGGGAAGACTGGGATGTGATGTCAGGAGAAGAAGCAGTACACTTCTGAGCAGGTAGAAACATCCCACCCACCCTCCCGGCAGGAGTTTCAGTTTATGTTCTCATATTATCTATTAATAAGCAAATGTGGATGTATTGTTACATAATGGTTTTGGTACAGTTATACAGTATAACCATGAGAGAGCTTGCATGTTACTATTCAGGTTAAATGAATGTAAAATGCTTGACCCAGGGAATCCAGTGGGTTGATTGATACTGATGCTACAAATGCTTGTGCTAGGTGACAGCCTGCTTGGATTTCCTATAAGGTCTGTATTAAAAGGGGCATAGAGTCACGGGAGGAGGGGGTCATTCTTCCACTGTATAGAGCACTTGTAAGGCCCCATCTAGAATATGCAGTACAGTTTTGGTCTCCATCACTCAAACAGGACATTATTGTATTAGAGAGGGTACAGAGAAGGGCAACTAAGCTGGTGAAAGGTATTGAAAATCTTAGCTATGAGGAAAGACTGGCCAAATTGGGGATGTTCACGCTGGAGAAGAGGGGCTTAAGGGGTAATATGATGACTATGTATAAATATATAAGGGGATTATATAATAATCTCTCTAATGCTTTATTTACCAGTAGGTCTTTCCAGCTGACACAAGGTCACCCATTCCGATTAGAAGAAAAGAGGTTCCACCTAAATATTCGGAAGGGTTTTTTTTTACAGTGAGAGCTGTGAAGATGTCAGTTGTACAGGCTGATACATTAGATAGCTTTAAGAAGGGGTTGGATGGCTTTTAAGCAAGTAAGGGAATACAGGGTTATGGGAAATAGCGCATAGTACAAGTTGATCCAGGGACTAGTCTGATTGCCATTTGGAGTCAGGAAGGAATTTTTTCCCCCTCTGAGGCAAATTGGAGAGGCTTCAGATGGGGTTTTTTTTGCCTTCCTCTGGATCAACTGGCAGTTAGGCAGATTAAAAAAAATAATAATAAAAGTTTGAACTTGATGGACGTGTGTCTTTTTTCAACCTTATGTACTATGTTACTACATGTTATACTTTTTGTGCTTATCTCTCTCTTTCTTTTTTGTATATTCAATGAAAGAAAGCTTAAGCAGCTGACAAGAACTGCTAAGACAAGGATTGTGCTATTGTAACTGAAACATTTTATCATTAAGAATGGAAGATCTAAAAATGTTTTACCCTGTTGTATGTCATGTTGATTTATATAATCTTTGCGTCACATTTCAGATTGATAAAATTGCTCCCCTGGTTCTGGAAAGATAACCAGGCACCGTCATTTTTCTTGCAAAGAGCACAGACTGTGTCAGGCCAGTGAAACTCGCTTCCAAGATATGTAGTGTAATATACAATAATGAGATGGCAAAAGAGGAACCATGAGAATGCAGAATTGTTTTATGAATGCTGTTAAACGTAGGCTTGTTTTTGATGCAGAGTAATAATATTTGAAGAACTGATATATTTTTTTCTACTGGTTTTCTTGCCAAAAACAGTAACAACAAAAACAAAAAATCTAGACACATATTTATCAAATTGATAATGGTATATATTTTATCTTACAATTTTAAATATGCATAGCATACCATACCTGCCAGCTTTTTAGTAAGGAGTTTTATTACAAATGATGCGCACTGGAATGGATAAATGACAATTGTTCATATTGTCCATTTGGATTTTTTGGATGTGAAAAAAGTTCTTTTTTTTCAGCTGTAGATTATAAGATTATAAAATTTCCATGGTCACAACCTTAACCAACCTTAACCAAAAAGCATGCTCATGAGAATTTCTGGATGAAATCATTCATGTATGGTTTACTATAGGAGTAAGTTTTTTTCCTGATGATGCTGGAATTGTGCCAAAAAATGGTGCATTGTAGCAAAAATCCAAGATGATTGTGCTTGAAATTTCACTTTTCTCACTGCAATGACCCTAGGGGCCTATTTATTAAACCTCAAATTTTTCTGGTTGAGTTTTTAAATGGGAAAAAATAAACTCACATTTTTAGATTTTAGAGACAAATGAACCCCTTGTAAAATCACATTTCCTTATATTTATGCAATAAAAATGTAATTAAATACAACAGAATATGACATCATAAAATTCTAGCCACGTAAAGCACCACTATTGTACACCCAAACAGATCAATCCAAAGAAATATCTCAATATAAACAAAATGCATAAAAAAAGAAAATATACACATAATTATTCAAATAAATCTTAAGGGAACCAATTTAGCTCATTAAGGGGGGTATTTGCTAAAACATGGGACTTTTTCTTAATATAATAAGAAAAAATTTGATCAAACTCCCAAACCCAAATTCCCTTAATTTACCAATAAAACTAATAGAAAATTGTTGCGGGACAAAATCACAATAAAATCTTACATTAAATCATGCAACTTTATTGATTTGATGCCTGAATCGTGCAACTTTTTTTCAGATTATTAAACAAAAACCAACCAAAAACCCTCGAAGATCATGAAGGCACGAAACATCTTCAAATTGTTAAAGGGACATCTGCTGTTGACTTTTACATAATTTTGACAGATTTTAGCTAAAGTATTTTTGGATTTTTAGCAGCTTTGGGTCATAATAAATCTTGAAAAATTCAAGTTTTTTTCCTTGTGTAAAGTTCAGGGGAAATGGGATCGCCCGTGCACTACGGCCACAACACAGCAGTAGAATAAATGCCCTTTTATTTCTTATTAAAACTTAAACAAGCTGTAGTTTCAGCAGGTAAAAATGGCAACTTAAACACAGTTTTCAGTATACAATATCATCAGCTTTCATGCTCAGCAAAACTGACAAAGCAAACAGTTCACTTTCCCCTTTCAGGGTACAGGCTCACCTAGCCTTGCAAAACTTTTGCTCCTCAGCGAAGAGAAAGTTTTCCACTTTTCCTTTTTTCAGACCACATGTGTCTGCCAACCCCCTTCCTGAACTCTCTGGGCTCCCTTATTAGTTCTCACCTATGTACTAGGGTGTTCCGTTCGTAGGTCAGTGACCATAAACATCTCTGTGTAATCAACTTCAGGGATAGGCACAAATCGGAGAGGGCATATTTGTGAATGGCAATCCAACTGTAAAATGTTTTTTTAATCACAGAATTAACTCAGCGACTCATTAGCGATGAGCAGATTTTTTCACTAGGCACAGATTTGAGGTACATTTCTGCATTTCGCCAGCTGTGGCAAAAATGCACAGCGAAAAACTTTCGCCTCAACAAAAAAGTCGCTAAGACAAAATTGTTGCTGAGACAAAAAAGTCGAACTGTTCCTTTAAGATGAATTTGAATATGCAAACTGTGAGAATGCTTTGGATCAGGCAATAAAGCCAGGGGAAAGGAACCTTGCTGTCACAGTAGGTGGCGGACACATGCTGGTGGAGGTAATGTTTGCAATGTCTACTTTAACAAGCTGATGCAATTATTCACTATTGCATGACTTGGAGTTTCCTCTCTGGGAGCTGGTATGTATAATGTATTGGCATGTAATGCTGTATACTCACCATGCTGAAGAGGAAAGCAGCTGGTCCCTGGGAATGGTCTTGCAACTAATTTGACAAGATGCCAGGACAGTCATTTAATTCTTTATACTGTTATGGTTGACATTTTCTTGTTATTTTGGTATATATTATCTAATGTCAGTAAGTAAAGCTGTTGCTATTATGATTTGTAGCAGAAAATTAATGTGTTTAAAGGCAGAACTTTATAAATATTACAGCTATTTACACCAATGTTTACATCACCAGGTATTAACCTATATTTTAGTTTATTATGGTCTATTTCATTCCAATGAAATGTAACATTTATAAAATTATATATGCAAAAGGTAGCACTGGAAGTCATCCTCGATGCAGAAATATTAAAAGCTCTTCTGCAATCCAAGGGCAAACAAGCAATTAATTTCTTTTCCAAAAGCATTTTTTATTTCGTAATGCTGTTGCAAGATATTATGGTAAAGTAATGCATATGAGGCAGTTTAAGCATGTCACTTACCGAATATATGAATTGCTGGATGTATTATTAATAAACCTTTAGCAAAAGCTCTAAAATGTATACAATTACATTGGAAGTAACTGGGATGTCAGTAACCAAAGTCAGTATTCACCTCTATTTGACATGCAACCCATTAAATTGACATTATGTTGAAAATGTCCTCTGCTAAAGTCTTCAGTTTCTAATCACTGCCTCCTATATGCTTCAGTTAGCATAATTAGGAGGATAAAAGAATTTTGTTCTCTTGATGAGTAGGAGCACAGTGGGAAGACAGTTGGAAAATAGCTTCAAACTATATTTTGATTGTTGAACTGCAATATACTTGAATAAGACAAAAAGAAAATAAGCATACAAAAGAACTGGAAACAAGGTACACCTTTGCATTCCCATAGCCAAAGTAATGCATTTATCAAAAATGAATATACATGCACAAATCCTTTTAGAGATAAAAATAATATCCAACACCACTATTTATTCCCCTAGGATAGATAGTGTGGGTTTGATCCACAAGGGTTTTTCTCCAGCAGAAGGTGCAGTAATCTTTACAAAAAGAGAAGCAAAATTGCTATCACACATGGTGAATGAATGTGAACATTTTTACTAAACAAACATACCTACTCACAAATGAATAAAAGGTCCTGGCAATCATAAAATATATACATGATCTGCTTCCCTTTTCCCACCTTCAATGTGCTCACACAGTTATGACTGTGGTGCTAAATGTGATGGACAAAAACAGCTTTAGCATGCTAGATTAGCAGCACAGATGCAACAAGAGCAATAGTGGTCACAGTGGGGTACGCTATGCATTTTGGATCTTACATATCATAGGACTTAATAATAATATCATAGGCCATAATAAGCACTGATTCAATAAGAAAAATATACAAACTCACCTATACACTGGTTACCTGGAGACAACATGAATCTAAAGGTCCATTACTGCCAAGTCTTAAAAGGAATAGATATAAAATGAATGAATGTTGGCATTATTTAGTTTATTTATTTAGTTTAATTTGAATTGAAGCCATTTCTTGTGCTCAAGATCTGCACCTGTTCTAAGCATGCCCAGACTTCTCTTGATTAAAAATCTAATGGGGCAAAACTTTATAACTTAAAAATGTAAAATAAAAGAAGGATCTCTAAACATAAGCCAGAGATGAATTACTTCATATATTCAACAGTAAGCGAAGGAGTAAACCACTAGCATGCTAGCCACACCAAGTTACTTGGATCTACCATTAACAGGACTTATATATGGGGAGTAATGTAACAACTAGTGGAATGTTCTGGTTTTGTCTCACAGCAACCAGACATTTGCTAGTGAATGCTACCTGCAGGGGCGATCCTGGCCCCTCCGTCGCCCGAGGCAGCAGCAGTAGTGATGGGCAAATTTGCACTGCTTCGATTCACCGAAAAATTTGCGAATGCTGCCTCCTGAGGCGATAGTCTCAAGTCGCCTCATTGGCGAAGCGCCCCTGGCTACCTGCTAATGCGTTTACTAGAACTGAGGCAAATCTTTTATTTTATATTTAGTATTTTAATCATTTCTCCTTGGATTGTACTTTCCTTGAGCAAGCTGATGCAATTCAGATCATTAACATAACAATTAAGATGTTCTTTTGTGTAATTATATAATTCAACTCTTCAAAAAAATGATGTAACATATTACTAATGTATTCAGAAACAGAAAATGTTTAGATGTTCTTACTTTATAACACAAAAGAAAGTTTAGTTAACAAAGATGAATTAAATCTGAATTTAAGTTAAACCCCAATGGGACAAATTCACTAAAGGACGTGGCCAAAGCTAGCGTCAATTCACCAGTTATCCCATCCGCAGGGACATCACCAATTAACTAACAGGTGTCGAGGACAATTAGCTAGAGAAAGAGACCACCGCTAGTGTTTGTTCTCACTTTATCGGCAGGCGACTTTTACTTTTTACGTTACCTATTTCGCCAGAGTTTACTTTGCTACCTCAGACCAGGCGAACTGATAAAACGAAGCTACATCTTTCTCAATCTTATGTCAGTGACATCATATCCTGTATGCCGGAAAGTCCAAACTACTGTATGTGTGAACAAATGTTTTTTAACTAATTTGAGGGACATGCCACATTTATATAAGGGTAGGTTCATGTTTAGGGCATTAGAGGATCTCTTCTGTCTTTATTATGGCTCATTGGACATTTGTTTTAAAAAGTGGCAGTTTCGCTAGGCAGAAATTAATGCAATTTGCCATCAAATGCTTGCACTGCCGAAGTAACGCTACGAAAATTCCCCCTTCACATTTTAGTGAATTAGCATAGTAGTAATGAATCTAAACCTGGAGAAGTGGCGCGGAGTGATGCGAAGCAGTCGCTGGCGAAAATTCGCCCGTTAATGACTTTGCCGCTTTTCAAGGAATAGCTTCTAAAGTGCTCACTATCAATTAATTGAGTAAATTGCAGTGCAAAACAAATTGTCTGCTCAAGGAAGTTTCCTCAACTACGAAAATCAATAAATAGGCCTCAAAATTATAATGATAGGAAATACATATTCCTCTGGTAGTCATTATAAATAACATTATTTTAAATAAATTAATAAAAAATAAATTAGCACAATATGTTCTATGCCTACTTAAATTTTTAATAAACTGAAGGATAAGCCAAGGTAGAACTATGAATATCTTTCTCATACACCTGTAACATTTCTTACTGTCTCTTATCTGACTGGAACAGTCAAAGAACATGTTTAATTAGTTCTACTATGATGAAATGAATATTTGTTTCCAATCAAATTAATTATCAATGAGATTTTTTACTAATATTCAAGTTAGAAGCACTCGGAAAAGCATGGTTTTAAGAGTTACTGCATGTGTACAATGTCTGTCCCTCACTCCTTTGTACTATATCAATGGTATTAGCAGCCAGTATGACTAAAATTCTTTTACATTTACAATTAATACTTTCCTCACCAAAGCAGTAGTTCATAGCAGAGGTGACTGTACATATCTTAAAAAATGAAAGTTTGCTCTAATGTTATAACATTAGTCAATTGATTAATAAACCAGTTTTTACGTGTTTACCTTACATGTTTCTATAATGCATTATGGGAATTAATTATAAAAGTTCATTATAGTAAAATTGCAAATTACGGGGTCATTGCAGTCTCACAGGAGGAAATGTAACCCAGAGCTACTTTATATTCATTTTGAGTACTAAAACATTGCTGTAACGTATTCTAATTTGTTTGATGATTAATTCTGTACTTACATGTATTTCAGATTTGTTCTCAAGGACAATCTTGCAAGCTATTCTGTAAAACAGCTGTGTATGCGTAATACAATGGTGGTGAAGTCTATAACCAGAGAGACCATGAATATTACTAAATAACATCTATATTATAGTGTAAAGAAATGTAAATTATAAAAAATATTTAAGTACCTAAATCATAAATATAGACTATAAGGGGCAGATTTATCAAGGGTCGAATTTCAAAGATAAAAATACTTCGAAATTCGACCATCGAATTAAAATACTTCGACTTTGAATTTCGAATTCAATGTTTTTTCAGCGAATTTGGGTATCCTACGGTCGAAGTAAAATCGAAACGATTCAAAAGGATTTCATCGATCGATTGAATGATTTTCTTCGACTTAAAAAAAGTTTGAAAACTGCTCTAGAAGGTCCCCATAGGCTAACATAGCACTTCGGCAGGTTTAATTTGGCGAAGTTTTGAATTCAAAGTTTTTTTAAAGAGACAGTACTTTGAGTATCAAATGGTCGAATATTCAAACTATTTTACTCTGAATCAAATTTGAAGTCGAAGTCGTAGTATTCTATTCGATGGTCGAAGTATCCAAAAAATTACTTAGAATTTCAAATTTTTTTACTTCGAAAATTCCCTCGAATTTACTTCAACTCTTGAAAAATCTGCCCCTAAATATTTGTTTTATAAATAGCGCACATAAAAAATTGTGATGAGCCCAAAGAATTTTGAGAAAAATTTTGTATTAATTCTGACCTGAGCACGCGGTTTTTAAAAACCGTCGCACGAAAGTTTAAAATGTGCACACAAAGATTTTTTTTTGTGCACATAGCTTAGAAGGAATTAAAGGGAACAGTCACCTGGGTTTATCTGTATTTTAGTAATAACAAGTCATGCAAAAAAAAAAGGCCCAAGTTAAGCTCAGGCATAAATTCTCTAGAGTTAAGGTATAGGTCATGATAGTGACATGAAAACATAGAGGTAAAGGATTTATCATCATTTATTTTTATATGGTATCTTTATTCTGTCTCTAAATATTAATTGACTTACTATAGGATACAATAATTCAGGTGTTTTCCTTATACTGTATCAACGAATTTGTAGCTGGATTTTAAATTGTAATAAAGTACAAATACAATAAAGTACTTATTTAAGTTTAAATAAGTACAGTAAAAAAAACTCAAAAATCATATTTGTATTTCCTTGAGGTAATGTTCTTTATCAATTTATATTAAATGTGTTTTCTGCATTATCTGGACTTAAATGTAGTGGGAGGCTTTACAGGGCTACTCTTCCTTCAGTATCTCCAGTTCCAAAAAAAGTCTTTGAAGACATATTTAACAGCATGTGCATAATAGATTGGTTGTCTCGCTTTATCTCTTCCTCCAGACTTGCTATCTTTTATCAAAGCTTATACAACTTCTAAACTGTCCTGAAAGAGTCAACAGAATCTTATTCACCTCTCCTAGGTTTTTATTCATGTTGCAATTAAATGAGCTTTCAGGAGCAAATGTGACTTAAGCTGGCCATAGATGTTGAGATTTTTAAAAGATCAGATCCTGATCGTGAGACCACGATCTTCTCAGAACGATCGTACGATCGTACGAATCTACCATCAACTAAAAAGACCAATTTACCAGGAAAACAAAGGGGAGCTGCCTGCTTGGCCCTGCAAACATAGAGAGATTGCACTGGGACCGACAAAGATTTTTTGACCTGGCCGATCAATTTCCCGACAGATGTACGATCGTTCGAATACCACTAACCGCACGATAATTTCGAAGGATTGGTCGGGCTTCCCTAAAATCGGTCGTTCGGCAAGAAGAATCGTCGCGTCTATGGGGAGCTTAAAGCTTAAATATATAACATCAGCTGTAACAGATATACATATGTCTGTATTGTAATATATGATATGGGATATATGATATGGACGGCATAGGTGGACGGTGGCAGCTTAGCTCCCAGCCTGTCCCTATGTAGACAGGCAGGTTTTCTGGCACACTTTGTGCACAAATGGAAGGGTGGGAGCGGGTAGTTTTGCACTGTGACTGACCTCTAATATAACTACCGGCGAGGTGCTATTGATTTTACACAAAGGCACCACCGTTCCACCACGTGTTAGTTTTTAAATTGTTTGTTAAGGACACTGGTCCTGCACTGCGGCCCGATGGGCTACAGCATTAATTATATATTCATGAGCGCTCCTCCTTTCAGCTAACTTGTCATGAAAGTAGGGGTCCGTTTATTAAAGTGCGGTAAATCTGACTTTAAGTTTCCGCATGTTATCGCTGAGAATATTTTTACGCCAGAATATTCGCAGCGACTACGTTTACTAAACAGCGATACGCTCAGAAGTCATTGCGATCACTTGCGGTAACTACGTTAAGGAACCAGCTTACGTTATCAGTAATTTTAGCGAGTTGCGAATTTTTCTGGCGAAAAATTACGTTTTTGCGAATATTTTTGCTATAAAATAGTCTTGTTTTATGGCAGTTATTATGGCAATTTTTACTGTGACATTTATGGCCAGAAATGCATCTTCAAAACTCATAAACTTTATTGACTAATGAGAATACCATCCAACAACATTACCAGAGTAACACCAATCAAACATGTCTGCATCATATAAATCCTTCTGCCAATAGAATCATAGAAATGATACAAGAAATGATACCAGTCAATCTCTTTGCTTCATAGAAATGCACAGTTTAATGTAGCCAATCACAATGAAACCAAAAAAGTGTAGAGGCTGACGAATCCTTGGACTGTGATACCCGCTGCCAATAATACACCTCTGAGCTGAAACTGCTGCTGTTGCACCAGATAGAAACAGAAGCCAAACATCCTGTCAGCAATAGCTACAGATCTCTCTCCTGTCACCAAAGAATGATGGGTAAAAAAAAAACAGTATTATTGGATATTTCCTGCCCCTTGAGAATTTTCTGGCGAAAAAAATACTTTTACGCCACTACATAGGCGGCGGTAAAAGTTTGCGAATATTCTGGCGTTAATTTTGTCTTTAGCACATTTCGCTGTTTAGTAAACCAGGCGTTAATGTGTACGTATCGTTATTTTCAGCGAATGCGATAACTGGCGAAGAATTATTCTTGCGCAAGAAAATTCGCAAATTTATATTTACCGCAGGTTAGTAAACTGGCGATAACATATTTGGCGAAAATTCTGTCTATATATTGTGCGAATGTTTTTAACGCACTTTAGTAAATGGACCCCTATGTTTTAAACATTTTGTTACTTTACACAGGCATCACACTGAACTGGTTTGCTTTGAAGTGTGTGTTCTAAGACTAATAGCTACTTGTATCAATTTCACTTCTATTTCTTGTGGTTTATATATGATAAACAATAAATCCTTCACTCCTTCACCCCATATTATTATACAGATTAGAGAAAGTATACTGGTACAAGCTCCCAAAATCCAAACTCAGAAATAATGCAGTTATTAGTATTCCAAGCGGTTATGTTATAAGAAGTGCAAAGAATTTCCAGGTCTAGAAAACTTTGCATATTTTAATACATTTCACAGGAAGAGCTCCAGTAACACACAGGATTTAAGATATCTTCATACAGCGACACTTTAATCAAGAATTTAAAATTTTGTCTGTATAAGGTATAGTGTATCATGAATTGAGCAGGCTATTCTTTACTACCAGATGTGAAAAATGTTTGGAATTTAAAAGGTTTCATTATTATTGACATGAAAACAGGTTTACATGGGTGATAAATACTGTATGCAAAAACATATTACATATGGTCCTGTGTATTTATGATGTCATATTTAATAACTTTTTAAAAAAGTATCAACATGTGAATAACAAGGTGTGCAATTCTAAGCACTGTCACTCAAAACTACTATTGCTACTAAAGCAAATAAAGTTATGTCTTTAAAAGAGCATTGACTCACGCAATGAAAACATAATTTCTCTTCTTCAAAGATCCTTGGTGAGGCCTTGAGTATGCAGTGCAGTTTTGGGCTTCAGTCCTTAAGAAGAATTTTTATTAGCTGGGAAAAAGGAATGAAATAATTCAAATATGAGGCAAGAATGTCATGGTTGAGATTGTTTTCTCTAGAGAAAAGGGGCTTGCAAGGGGAAATGATTACTTTTTACAATGGCATTATAGATAGATAGTGGGGGACCTATTTTCTCAAAGGTCAAAGAACTGAAGGGCACCACTTCTTTTTTTTAGAAAATATTACTTATATTGTACATCAATTTCTTCTTCCACAGGGATCACTGTAGCACTGGCAAACTTGTAGGACACTATTCTGGTTACATGGCTATTATGTTAGAAAATGATGTCAGAAATAACCTTTGTTTTTTTTTTACACTTTGACTGGTTAACATTTCACTACACTTTTGCTTGGAGGTCTATATTAGATTGCCAACTTAATCAAAACGCTCACAGAGGGTGCTGTGCGGAGATGTTCCTTAACATGACAGCCTAACAGAGATAGAAGATTCAAAGGCAATACTGGTATCCCATGCACTGAACATTTTGAAAGGCACTCTGTTAATGCATTTGATATTGAGAAATGTACTATGCCAAATCAGCACCTGGCATTCAAGTAGCTGGCAGTGCCATCGATTCTACAGTTCTATAGAAATTGTGCATTGCTAGGGAATGCATTATATATCAGAAGCAATGGCAGCATAACCAGTGCTAAAAGATTTGAAGTAGTAGTACAACATTCAGGGCCAATTCATGTGTTAAAGCTACCTGAGCAGCATTTGGGATACCCCCCTGCCCCTTAAAACCCACACTAACCTAAACATAGCCTGCTGGGGTATGGGGGGGGGGCGCATCGCTAACGCAGAGAGTACAATTGTTCTCTCTGCATCAGAAAAGCTGAATTTCTGGTGTAATTACTGGAAATTTGGCTCTTAAAGTTACTAGAAGAGGCTTTTTGCCACCCCTGGTAACTTAGGGGGAAATGCCAACTGAGGCAAGGTTTTCATCTTGCTCCATGGCAGAAACACCCCTCACAACATTCAGCCCTTAACAACAATAAACTTGTAAACTCGAGTTTTTTTCATATTTGAGTAGAGGTTGTTTCCCAAAGAAAAATATTTCACTGTTGTAAAAACCACCTTTTGGTATGTTGTAAACATGAATTATCTCTGACTTTGTAAACCTGTACAATAAGGGGCAGATGTATGAAGGGTCGAATATCGAGGGTTAATTAACCCTCGATATTCGACTAGGAACTAAAATCATTCGACTTCGAATATCGAAGTCGAACGATTTAGCGCAAATCCTGCGATCGAACGATCGAAGGATTATTCGTTCGATCGAACGATTAAATCCTTCGAATCGAACAATTCGAAGTATTTTAATCCAACGATCGAAGGAATATCCTTCAAACAAAAAATCTCAGGCAAGCCTATGGGGACCTTCCCCATAGGCTAACATTGACTTCGGTAGCTTTTAGCTGCCGAAGTAGGGGGTCGAAGTTTTTCTTAAAGAGACAGTACTTCGACTATCGAATGGTCGAATAGTCGAACGATTTTTAGTTCGAATCGTTCGATTCGAAGTCGAAGTAGTAGTCGAAGGTCGAAGTAGCCCATTCGATGGTCGAAGTAGCCCAAAAAACACTTCGAAATTCGAAGTTTTTTTAATTTGAATCCTTCACTCGAGCTTTGTAAATGTGCCCCTAGCTGTAGGTGCCTTTGTAGAGGTATATTTATAAAAGTGGCATCCAGAATTAAAGCCTTAAATACCAGAAAAGTTGCTGTAAAGTAGGTCACCAATTTATAAAGCTATTTTTAGCCAGAATTTAAAAAATAACACCAAGCTTCCCGTTTCACATTATTCCATATGTAACAACTGTAGTATGCCTAAGGCAGAATATTATAAACCATTCTTACTTAGCTTAGCATATCCCATTGGAATCAATAGGTCAAATAAATAAATGTGCAAAAACATAATGCAGTTTAATAATGATGCCGTTTTTTTATTCAAGTTTTTATGTCCATTTTCACCATTGCTGAAAATATTTCTGGAGCTTTATAAATATGTGTTATTGTTTTATGTGGCCATAGTAAATGTGTAATTGTAAATTGTATTTGTGCCACTGATGTAATTTTATGCACATGAAGTTTTTTGTAACCCATTATATGTTTGAATCCTCTTTGCCAGATATGATCAGTTCCTTTACTTTTCTGCCTCCACTTTTTGTCTGGCTTAGTAGGAACTCAAAAATATATGTGCCTATTGCACTGTAAGGTCAAAGACTTGAAGACAGCAAATTGTGCAGGTTCCTCTCCATCAAATTCACTGAATATGATTTTGACTGCATCCCAATGCATTGATCCAAGTAAAAATGTAATATAATAGCTCAGACCACAATAGTGACATATCAAGCCTGCAGACACTGTAATTTAGCAGACTATTCCTCTCGATGAACAATTTCTACAGACTGATTTATACATATTTTTCTTTAATTTGTCATATAATTCTATGGCTACACAAATAATTGTTTTCAAGTTGACTTTTGTAGCATCTCCTGCATAAGTCTTTCAAAAACCACCAGGCCTCATCTGGAGTATGCAGAGCAGTTTTGGACTCCAGTCCTTAAGAGGGATATAAATGAGCTGGAGAGAGTGCAGAGACTAAGGGGCCGATTCACAAAGGGTCGAATATCGAAGGTTAATTAACCCTCGATATTCGACTGGGAATTAAAATCCTTCGGGAGACCAGTTTCTCTAGTAGTGGTGGGGGGGAGAGTAGAGTCAGGCCTAAGCAGATTGTGGTTGTAGGGGACTCAATTATTAGGAAAGTGGATAGGGTAATTTGTCGTCCGGATCGCTACAACCGAACAGTTTGCTGTCTACCTGGTGCCAGGGTTCGGCATGTGGTTGATCGGATAGACAAATTATTGGGTGGGGCTGGGCACGACCCAGCTGTCTTAGTGCATATCGGTACTAATGACAAAATAAATGGTAGATGGAAGACCTTAAAGAATGATTTCAGGGATCTAGGCTCTAAGATCAAGGAAAGGTCTTCCAATGTAATCTTTTCTGAAATTTTGCCTGTGCCACGTGCAAGTTTAGGAAAACAGCGGGAGATTAGGGAGCTTAATGCGTGGCTCAAGTCTTGGTGCAGGAAGGAAGGGTTTGGGTTCCTAGAGCACTGGGCTGACTTTTCGTTGGGGTACAACCTATATAGCCGTGACGGTTTGCACCTCAATGGAAGGGGGTCCGCGGTGCTAGGGGAAAGAATGGCTAAGAGGTTGGAGGAGTGTTTAAACTAGGCAAGAGGGGGGTGGGTGAGATAAAGGATTATGGGGAAGCTAGTGTAGACGGGGTAGTGGGGTTAGTAAGGGGTCATGGGGGAGGAGTGAGGGGGGCATACAGTTTACCAGCTAAGGAGGTCCCTCTGTTACAAGGAAAACAGAATAATACTAACTTAACGTATAATTCTTCACTAAGTAATGCACATTTCAAAAGTAAAAGTAGTAACCTCCGCTGTATGCTGGCAAATGCACGGAGTTTGTCAGGTAAAATGGGAGACCTAGAATTAATTGCATGCTCTAAAAATTATGATATAATTGGTATCACTGAGACCTGGTGGGATGAAACATGTGACTGGATTGTGAATTTAAATGGTTACACCCTTTTTAGGAGGGACAGAGGGATTAAAAAGGGTGGAGGAGTGGGTTTGTATGTAAAGCCTGAATTAAAGCCATGCGCTAAAGAAATAAAAATAGCTGGCACTGGTGAGGGTGTAGAATCACTCTGGGTAGAGATTTCGACTGGGCAAAAGGTATCAAAAAGAATTATCATTGGTGTATGCTATAAACCACCTCGTATAAGTGTCGAGTATGAAGCCCAGCTACTCTTGCAGATACAAGCGGCTTCACAGCTGGGTCAAGTTGTTGCTATGGGTGACTTCAATTATCCAGACATTGACTGGGGTAATGGGGTTGCTAAGACAGAAAAAGCTAGTAGGTTTGTAAATATGCTGAATGACAACTTTTTATTCCAGCTCGTTCAAGAACCTACTAGGAATAACTCTCTTTTGGACCTTGTAATAACTAACAATACTGAACTCATCTCTAACATTTGTGTGGGTGAGCATTTAGGGAATAGTGATCATAACATGGTCTCCTTTGAGATTCTGTTGCAGAAGCAATTCTATAAGGGAGTAACTAAAACACTAAATTTCAGACGTGCAAACTTTGACAGTATAAGGGCATCTCTGCAACATATTAAGTGGGAAATGCTTTTCACAGGGTTAAACACAGAACAAAAATGGGAAGTCTTTAAAATGCTGCTTAATAAATATACTTGTCAGTATATTCCACTTGTAAGCAAGGAACGTCGTTGCAAAGCAAAACCTTTTTGGTTCAATAGAAGCGTTGGTGTTGAGGTGGGTAAGAAATGACGTGCTTTTAAGGCTTTCAAGTTAGCTGGTACAGCCGAAACATTTATAAGGTACAAGGAGGCCAATAAATCATGCAAAGAAGCTATAAGGCAAGCTAAAATTGCTATAGAAAAGGATATTGCAGCAAGCAGTAAAAAAAATCCCAAATTATTTTTTAAATATGTCAATAGTAAAAAAATGAAGCAGGAAGGGGTGGGACCCTTACTATCAGAGGGGGATCAGCTGGTTGATGAAAACAAAATAAAAGCGCAGATTCTGAACTCGTATTTTTCATCTGTTTACACAAATGAAGAACCAGTAAGTGAAGGTTTCCTTCTTAACACTCCCAATTCTAGTAATACAACTAATGATGCATGGTTCACACAAGAAGAAATTCAAAAGAGACTTGAACAGGTTAAGATTAACAAAGGTCCAGGGCCAGATGGTATTCATCCCAGGGTAATTAGCGAGCTTAGCTCTGTGATTGCCAAACCTCTTTACTTAATTTTTCAGGATTCATTGAGATCTGGTATTGTGCCAAGAGACTGGCGAATTGCTAATGTGGTGCCTCTATTCAAAAAAGGATCCCGTTCTCAGCCTCAAAACTATAGGCCAGTTAGTCTGACGTCAGTATTAGGAAAGCTTTTCGAAGGGTTAATAAAGGATAAGATACTGGACTTCATAGCAAATCATAATACTATGAGTTTGTGCCAGCATGGTTTTATGCGTAATAGATCTTGCCAGACTAACTTAATTTCTTTTTACGAGAATGTAAGTAGAGACCTCGATTCTGGGATGGCAGTGGATGTGATTTACTTAGACTTTGCTAAAGCATTTGATACAGTGCCCCACAAAAGGTTACTGGTTAAATTAAGGAATGTTGGCCTGGAACATAGTATTTGTACCTGGATAGCGAACTGGCTAAAAGATAGACTACAAAGAGTGGTGGTAAATGGAACATTTTCTAATTGGACCAGTGTTGTTAGTGGAGTACCGCAGGGCTCTGTACTAGGTCCCTTGCTTTTCAACTTGTTTATTAATGACCTGGAGGTGGGCATTGAAAGTACTGTTTCTATTTTTGCAGATGATACTAAATTGTGCAGAACTATAGGTTCCATGCAGGATGCTGCCACTTTGCAAAGTGATCTGTCTAAACTGGAAAACAGGGCAGCAAACTGGAGAATGAGGTTCAATGTTGATAAATGCAAGGTTATGCACTTTGGCAAAAATAATATAAATGCAAGTTATACACTAAATGGCAATGTGTTGGGAGTTTCCTTAAATGAAAAGGATCTAGGGGTCTTTGTAGATAACACGTTGTCTAATTCTGGGCAGTGTCATTCTGTGGCTACTAAAGCAAATAAAGTTCTGTCTTGCATAAAAAAGGGCATTAACTCAAGGGATGAAAACATAATTATGCCTCTTTATAGGTCCCTGGTAAGGCCTCATCTGGAGTATGCAGTTCAGTTTTGGACTCCAGTCCTTAAGAGGGATATAAATGAGCTGGAGAGAGTGCAGAGACGTGCAACTAAATTGGTTAGAGGGACGGAAGACTTAAATTATGAGGGTAGACTGTCAAGGTTGGGGTTGTTTTCTCTGGAAAAAAGGCGCTTGCGAGGGGACATGATTACACTTTACAAGTACATTAGAGGACATTATAGACAAATGGCAGGGGACCTTTTTACCCATAAAGTGGATCACCGTACCAGAGGCCACCCCTTTAGACTAGAAGAAAAGAACTTTCATTTGAAGCAACGTAGAGGGTTCTTCACAGTCAGGACAGTGAGGTTATGGAATGCACTGCCGGGTGATGTTGTGATGGCTGATTCAGTTAATGCCTTTAAGAATGGCTTGGATGATTTTTTGGACAGACATAATATTAAAGGCTATTGTGATACTAAACTCTATAGTTAATATAGGTATGGGTATATAGAATTTTAATTAAAAGTAGGGAGGGGTGTGTGTATGGATGCTGGGTTTTCATTTGGAGGGGTTGAACTTGATGGACTTTGTCTTTTTTCAACCAATTTAACTATGTAACTAACTATAACTATGTAACTATGACTTCGAATATCAAAGTCGAAGGATTTTAGCGCAAATAGTGCGATCGAACGATCGAAGGATTGTTCCTTCGATCGAACGATAAAATCCTTCGAATCGAACTATTCGAAGGATTTAAATCCAACGATCGAAGGAATATCCTTCGATCAAAAAAAACATAGGAAAGCCTATGGGCACCTTCCCCATAGGCTAACATTGAGTTCGGTAGCTTTTAGATGGCGAACTAGGGGGTCAAAGTTTTTTCTTAAAGAGACAGTACTTCGATTATCGAATGGTCGAATAGTCGAACGATTTTAAGCTTGAATCCTTCGATTCGAAGTCGTAGTCGTAGTAGCCCATTCGATGGTCGAAGTAGCCCAAAAAACACTTCGAAATTCGAAGTTTTTTTACTTCGAATACTTCACTCGAAGTTAGTGAATCGGCCCCTAAGTGCAACTAAACTGGTTAGAGGGATGGAAGACTTAAATTATGAGGGTTGTTTTCTCTGGAAAAAAGGTGCTTGCGAGGGGACATGATTACACTTTACAAGTACATTAGAGAACATTATAGACAAATAGCAGGGGACCTTTTTACCCATAAAGTGGATCACCGTACCAGAGGCCTCCCCTTCAGACTAGAAGAAAAGAACTTTCATTTGAAGCAACATAGGGGGTTCTTCACAGTCAGGACAGTGAGGTTGTGGAATGCACTGCCGGGTGATGTTGTGATGGCTGATTCAGTTAATGCCTTTAAGAATGACTTGGATGATTTTTTGGACAGACATAATATCAAAGGCTATTGTGATACTAAACTCTATAGTTAATATAGGTATGGGTATATAGAATTTTAATTAAAAGTAGGGAGAGGTGTGTGTATGGAAGCTGGGTTTTCATTTGGAGGGGTTGAACTTGATGGACTTTGTCTTTTTTCAACCCAATTTAACTATGTAACTATGTAACTATGTAACCACTGTCTCAAAGTTATTAAGGTTTCATCATCTAGCCATCACTGCAAAATGCTGGGCAAATATGCCTCACCAAGAATAGGTTCTAGTCTTGTTTTTGTAAATATGTAGTAATACTACTATTTTGGTGTGACAATTGATAAATACAGAGGAAGATGTATAATGGATAGTGATGAGCACATTCTTTTGGCATGTACAGTTTAGCTGGGAATTTATGGGTTTCACGGAAGCCAATATTTGCCAAACAGTAAGTTTTGCATGCAACAAAAAATGGTGCACGGTAGACAAAAATATCACAAAAAATCCCATTGAGTAAAACATTAGAGGGCAGATTTATCTACGGTCGAGGTGAATTTTCAAATGAAAAAAATTAGAATTTCGAGGTATTTTTTGTGTACTTTGACTAGGAAATAGTCCAAATTCGATTTGAATTTGAAAAGAATGCAAAAATTTGAATATCGAAATTTATCATGTACTGTCTCTTAAAATTCAACTTCGACTATTCGCCATCTAAAACCTGCCAAATTGCTATTGCTATAGCCTATGGGGGACCTCCTAGAACAAATGGCAGCAAGAATTCACCGGCACACAGGTAATGCAAGCAGGTTATACCTTGCTAAGTGTTTATTGCAGCATGCAACGTTTCGGGGTTGCCCCCTTTATCAAGCATCATTGGGAGGGCCAGGGTGTGCGAGTACTCACTGGATCGTTCTACCATGGAACTCCTAGAACCTAATTGGAGTCAATTGGTGGAAAATCAAAGGGTTTTTTTGGGGGGAAAAACTTCTAATCGAATTCGATCAAATGCACTATCCCTTCGATTCGTACGATTGAAATTCGGCTGAAAACTGACTTATTCGATCGAAAACAGACCTATTCGACCAAAAAACTTTGACTCAATTTCGGTTGGCCTTTTTGAATCCGAATTTTAAAGTTTTTTCAATTCGAAATTCGACCCTTGCTAAATATGCCCCTAGGAGTGAAAAAAACCCTCACTGACTGCAATGCATTCGACTTGAAAAGAAAAAGCTGCAAAAAAGCTGAATTCAATGCATTTTGCAAATTTTCACCGTCTTGTGATAGTGGATTTTCCAGCAAAACAAAATGAGACAAATTTGCTTATTTCTATCAGACACATCTTCCCCAGGAAAAACAATAAAGCTGGAACCATGGAAAAATGCTGCATTGTAGGTAAAAAAAACATGGAAATTGTGCTCAAAATTGCACTCAGAGATGACCCCTAAAAAGTATGTTGATTTGAGGAAAACAGTACTTGGTTGCTAAATATAAAAACAACCATCACAAAAAATATTTTGGCAATAATTTTTTTTTTTTAAAAAAAATACAGTTTATTAGATTTTTCAAGCTAGTGACATTTCCAATTTAAAAATGAAATTAATTAAAATAAAGAACAGGAAATTGCGTAACAAGATTTTTTTTATCTTAATCTAACATTTTCTATGCAGCTAAGAAGTCAGTAAATCTGGAATAGGGTTGTTCAGTTGAAATAAACATTGTCTAAATTGTCAACACTGCAGAAACCTGTCTTGCCATCAGCCAAATGTCACTTTAAAATGATGAAATATTTAAAAATTATAAAAAAAAAATAATGTTAATTTTTAACAAGAATCAGCTTTGAGCATATTCATTTGGTTTTATTTATTCTTTGGTTATATTTATCCTTTTGCTTCATTTTGTTTCAAAGTTAGAATAATTTGTTCCTCTGACTATTTGGAGGAAGTTATTCTTATCAACTTTAACATATTCAGAATTTTTCTGATTCTGTGTACCTTTTGGTCAAGCTAGACAATAAGGAAATTTGCATACTAAGGGGCCCATTTACTTAGTTCGAGTGAAGGAATAGAGGAAAAATAGTTTGATTTTCGAATGGTCGAATATGGCTACTTCGACCATCGAATGGGCTACTTCGACTACGACCTTCGACTTCGAATTGAACGATTCAAACTAAAAATGGTTCGACTATTCGACCATTCGATAGTCGAAGTACTGTCTCTTTAAAAATTTCTTCGACCCCCTAAAACCCACCTAAAACCTACCGAGGCCAATGTTAGCCTATGGGGAAGGTCCCCATAGGCTTCATAACAATTTCCTGATCGAAGGATATTCCGTTCGATTCGAAGTATTTAATCGTTCGATCGAACGATTATTCCTTCGATCGTAGGAATAGCGCAAAATCCTTTGACTTTGATATTCGAAGTCGAAGGATTTTACTTCGACGGTCGAATATCGAGGGTTAATTAACCCTCGATATTCGACCCTAGACAAATGTGCCCCTAAATGTTTCTGCAAACAGATTAGAATTGCGTGTAGCAGACTGTACAAAATGCAGTTATCATTAAAACGACATACATATTTATAGCAAAACACATGTGTGTATGAGTGTCTGTAAGGATGCAGTTGTTATATAAAAATTACAAGCTGTTGTATGCTATTATTTGATATAAGTGATGTGAGTTAATTTGTATAAGGCTTTTTCTCAATTACCATTGAATGGAAGATGTACTTATTTATTATTACTGTTTCAGCATTTGAATTCACTCTACATTCTTTAAAGTTATTATTATAACCCTAAACTCTGTACCCTGCTGATTACAATATTGTAAAAATGTGTATTGTGTGTATTGTCTGTATTGTGCAGGACATGTATGCACTATGCTTTATGTCATTTAAATGTATTTTCCTTTCAGTTTCCTTGCATGGAGAGATGAAAGTAGGGTTGCTACTTTTCACCATCTCACTTTCTGGATAGGGGTGACATCACGTGTGTGGGGTGTGGTTGTGACATCTGCACTATACCACTGAGGAAGGGAGCGAGAGGCTCCTGAAACGTTTGGTCTTTTTTATAAAATAAAATCAATAAAAAGTTTAGAGGTACCATGGGTACATTGCATGCAAAGTATCGCTTCCTCTATTCTTTCTTCGTCACCGTTGTGACGTCTGGGGGGGGGATGATGTTGTGGGAATCAGATGATGATGACACAAGGGTGATTAGTTGTGATTAGTTGGTTGCTGTGTCAATCTAGGGGAATCCTAGTTTTGACCCAGGCAGCCCTTCTGAAAACTGGGTTGTCTGGGTCAAAACCAGACAGGTGGCAACCCTAAAAAAAAACCTATGAAAGACTTGACTTGCATTTTGTCTGTTGCAGTCACCCCCTTTAACTTATCAAAATGCCCACTTCCTGGGTGGTAGAAAGGCAGCAGATATCACCCAAGAAAGATTAACACCATATATAAACCATCCTTTCAGAGGTCAAAATACCTATAATAAAACTTTTACAAAAGACCTCAAGAACACCTAAAAAATGCCAACATCAATATTACACATATCTTTACTGTAATATTAAGTTTATATAGAGAAAGTTTCAAATAATCAGTGACAGATGAACCCTAATAGGATATAAGGTACCTAGGTATATAATAAACGTACATACTATGCAGACTCAAGAAAGCAGTTGAGTGCATATCATAGAATGTTATAAATAAAATGGGTGTTTAAGTAAAGATGGATTAGTCCCTACCAAGCAATTGTTGTATTCTGTTATATGCTGCTCTACAATTGAGTCCACATCATTTAGCAGCAATGAAGCTGTACATGATTGCAGATCAGCACAAGACCTAACTTTACTTAATCACTAACAACCACATTACATTGGTAGGTGATAACAGTTGAATTCCCCGTGCAGGTGCCGTACTGTGCCTGCATTACTCCATATGCCACATGTTTTATATTAAGTTGTTTTTTCAGTTACCACTATCTTACAATGCCCATACTGTATATATTTATATTTCTATCACTCAATACACGAAGCAAACAATTTATTTTTAGTTAGAATTAGAACAAAAGCATCACTCAGTCATGCTCAAGTAAGAGGTAAACAAAATGTACTGGAATATTCATTATTTGTCAACTTTTAATATTTTGACAAGTGCTGTCAGTAGGGCAGAGTCTCCTAATCATAAAAATAACACAATGTAAACCTAAATATCTCAAAAATACACAATAAGAGCAAATAAAAGTTTATAATAAAGCTAAGGTTAAGCACTATTGATGGACGAATTTTAATGCCGGTGTCCAAATATTTTTGATGAGCGACAATTCTGACGCTGGAGACAATTCTGACGCCCATTAAAATCAATGGGCGCTTAGAATTGTCTCCGGGGTCGGAATTATCAACAGCATTATATATAATTTGCCGAATTTTTGCGGCAATTTCGCAAATTTATTCGCCGGTGGCAAAATGTGGAAATTCCTCACAAATTCGCGCCTGGCGAATAAATTTGCCCATCACTATTAAGCACCTTTTTTACTGTTTGCACTTTGTGCACAAAGAGAAGGAGTAAGTCTATGGTTCCAAATGCTAACATTTTCAGTAGACAATATTCTTATATTTATTATCTATTGTTACTTATATTTAGCAGTATAAGCTAGGGTTGTAGTCCAGGGCAGGTGTAGTTCAGGTAAAACAGGAGCTTTCAAAAGCTTTATAACATCCATTAATGTCTCTTAGGGATTTGCGTAAATTTTGTTGAAATGTTAAACTGTATAAGCCAGGAATGAAAACTCCAAATACAAAGTAATTCCAGGCTCTGCAAACACATTTTTCAACCTTAAGGTCCCCCAGGTTTAGTTCATCTTGACATTTATGAAGTTAGAGTGAGATTGCAAAGCACACAATAAAGGTCTAGCCTGAAGGAACTGAAAACACCTTTACCCACACATACGGTGAAAATATATGTTATGCTATTCATAAAAATGACACCCATACATCACAATTGTTGAAACTAATATATACTTATATACATTATATAATAATCTCCCTCATATTAAGTAGTAAATGGGGATTGATACACATATTATAAATTGAGTTGGGATACTTCCTACTGTATTATACATTTTTACTTTGTCCCATGCTTTGTTCAAATAAAAATACAAAATAAACTGCTACTATCAACAGTACAATTCAATAAATGATATCACACTTTAATCGTATTATGGCCAATCAGACCCACTGGTAATTTAACTACTCATCATTTTACACAATTAAAGCATGTATGGGAAAATAAAAACCAAAACAATTAGGTTAGCTTGACAATATAGACCCGAAACACTGATGTGTTTGTCTGTGCCAGTTGATGAATAAATGCATTTTAGCCATTAAAAAAAACATGTTGGAGTGGCAAGTTGTAGAAGTTTTGTGACCTGGGGATGGTGAACACAGCAAGGTGTGGGTACCATGGAGCTAGCGCCTGGTTAGGAGAAAGGCTACAGTGCCCAATGCAACTGAATGGAAGTGCAAGGAGCACATGTTGATGCAAATGCCTTCAATGAATGGAATATGTTGTGCTGCACCAATGGTCATAAACCAAATTACGGCATAACAGCAAGCTTGAATGTGCCTGCTATCTAAATGTAGCTATGCCCAATCACCCCCCTTATAATATGTCTAGCACTATACCATTGTGTATTCTAACAGTGGAAAAGCTCTCTTGCTCTGCTTTGTGCATACACCTGGTGCATTAGATGAAGAAGGAATTTGGGTGGAGGGGATAGGTTCACAATGCATTTTAGTTTGTAGCCTGTTAAGTGTATATACCAGGGGTGTCCAAACTTTTGGCTCGCAGGGCCACATTGGAAAAAGAAAAATTTGTCTGGGGCCACACATGATATACACAAACACGTTTGATTTGTAAAAGTAAAGGAAATACACAGAAAAGAAATACAATGCCAGTTGGATAACCAGATGGAGCTATACACTGTAATATGGGACACCTGGATATTAAATAGACTTATTATTATTACTAACTGGACAATGGGCAGAGTCCCCCCTCCTCCTATATCCTTTGCGACATGACGTTTCCTCGGGAACCAAACTGGGCCGCATTCATATGCATCCTGGGCCGCATTTGGCCCTCGGGCCGCAGTTTGGACACCCCTGGTATATACAGTATGTACAACAAAAACCTAAAATAGATTTAAAACTTTCTTGCCCTACTGCGCACTGAATAAAATGTTAAATAAGACACCTACAGCAAAATGGATGTCAAATAGAGCAAATTAAAAAAACATGAAACAAATTTGTTACGTCTACTGTGTGTTATTCATTTTTTGGTCCAAAATTGGCCACAAAATTGTACATTTGTTGAGAAATACAGTTGCAGTGAATGTAAAAACAGATTTTGCAAAGTTGTGGTTTCTGGTTGGCATACTATAGCTGTGCTTGTTATGTCTAAACCAATATAATATAAAATTGTCTATGAGGATTCCCATGTATCCAGAACATGATATGCAGTATCTACAGTATCTAGTAAATCTAGTAGCCCTAGGTCAAAATTAAAGCACATGAGGTTCCAGCTTCAGCAGGTTTCAGGGCAGGCAGTAATTGATTGTGATCAGGTAAGAGGCAGAAGGTCAAAAGTCCAGGAATCAGCAAACAAATAATTATAGAACACCCAGAAGTGCAACCTAATTTCAGGCATTGAACCTTCCTCTTGCCTTTTTTTTATTTTGAATAATTTTTTGGCTACGTTTTGAGAAGTCAAAGGTTTTTTTGTAAAATCGTACAATTTAGCGGAAAAAAACTTCAACTTCGATTATCGTACTACACCTATTCGATGGCCGAATGTCATTTTGAAATTTGACCCTTGATAAATCTGCCCCTAAGTAATAATCATATAAGAAAAATTGGCTATAATATACAACCCTAAAACTTTGAAGATGATGCCAGCTAGAAATAGCTTTTCCAGGTTACTCTTAATCCTTCCCGTTATAATTTAGCTTGTTTGAAGTATCTCATACCAGATGTTTATTCATGTCAAATCAAGGAATAGGGATAAGGGATAGTTATTGTGTATATTTAAAATGTTCGTGGAAACTATAAATGGAATTTTGTTATATCTAAATACATTATATGCTTAAGGGAAGATTGTGCGGTGAACTCAAACAAAATGAATTTATAGTATGATGTAGGCAGCAGCATTCTTAAACAATTTGCATTTTGTCTTCGTTTAATTATAATAGTTTTTGTAATAACTTAAATTTTTTTGTTCTTCTACTGCCTTCGAATTTAATTTCATCTGCTATCTGGCTGTATAGCAAAATGACATACTCAGATTTTATAGTTTTTATATATTTATAAATATTTTTTATTTTATATATATTTTAACTAAATGGCAAAAATTTGCTAAACAGTGAAAAACTTGAGAATCACATTAAAGTCAATGGAAGTCAACGTTTTTGTTACACGCAACAAATTTTTACGCAGGCAACAATTTATTCTCACTCAAGTCAATGGGCGTTTTTCTTGTGGCGACTTTTATGTCTTGGTGACATTTTTGTCTCAGCGACTTTTTTGTCCAAATGCATTAAAGTCATTTTGCATTTTTTCTCATGGTGAGTTTTTTTGTCTCAGCAACAATTTTGTCATAGTGACTTTTTTTGTCATGGTAAAATTTTTCATAGAGGATTTTTGCAAAAAAATTTGCAGATGCGAAATGTTGAAATTCATGCCTGGCAAAAAAAATAGCTTATCACTACCATTCATATTTAAGAACCACTAACCCCCTTCATATTTACTATCACAGCATCTAAGTTGTAGCTCAGCTACATCGCCCTTCCTCAAAACACATCCAGTAAGGTCTCAGCTAAGAGAGAGGGTCACAATAATAACAATGTACTACTTTTCAGCAACTGTGGTCCGAAGGTATTCCATGTGATTCCCTTTTACCTATTAACATAACTTTTTATTTAAAAGGTCTTATGCACCTTCTTTTTATAAGCCCAACAGAATGATTTTATGTAAGAAATGGGGGGTTTATTTTTCCCTCTAAGCAGAGTAGAAATAGAGGCATTGTCAATCCTCAAACTCTTATAAATAAAAATAGCAATGATGTTTCTTGGTATGTTAAACCTGGAGCCTCAGAGGAAATGTGTGGCCATGTTCACTAAAAAGGGGCAATGGGCATTACTTATGCATTGAATCATCTTTCAATCATGTAATGCAGAGAGGTACATTAAATTGCTGAGCCAACCAATATGAAGTGTTGAGCCTCATTGTGGTTTTCCATTAACGTACAAAAGATCAACTGGTAAATGTCAACTGATACATTGGATATCCCTGACTTGAAATTATACCCCCCATTCATAACCATCCTTATTTATCTTTTTCAGCCTCTCATTCAAACCACTGCCTCGTTGCTTGATTAAATTAAATTAAACCACAGTAATCAAATAGTACCAAACTAATTTAGCTATAAGCATGTAAAACATAAGAAACGTTAGTTGAGGTAGATTGCAACCCATTCATCTTTCAACTAAATGAAATCTGAAGCTCTTATGTGACTGAACTAAGGCAACATTATAGTTCGTTTTTCTAAAAAGAAAAATCCACAAACTAAAAAAAAGTAATTCTATGATTTCAGATTGCTTACAAATGATAATCATTCTACGCAAGATTGCCTCTTCTGTGCATAATTATTTGTGAATGTTTAATTGTTTGTGTGATGGAAACAGACTGCAGTGTGTTTAAATAAAACCACTATTGTTGATGTTTAAATTATTCAGATTATACAAAATGCATTTACAGTAGAGTTGTATGTTCTTTGTCAGATATAAAAGAATTTTAAGAATAGTCAGCATTTTACTCTTGCCATGAAAAGGAAATAGCTGCTTCGAGCAATGCATAAATAGATTCATTTTCTGTGAGATTCATGATGTGCATCACATAAAAGCAAATGGCATGTCTCTAGAATATCTGCAATGCACGGCTATTGAAATTTGCTTTTCAGACAATTAACATTCTGCTTTTTTAATTATTTATCTGCTTTTATAATTATTCTGCTTTTTTATTATTTAAAGGCAATCATGAGGTCTATTTTGCATCTACAATAATTCAGCACATAAAACAAAACATAATTGTGTCAAATAGCCTAACGCTTTAGAAAGGCATGCATTTTGCATTCACATATTTTCATAATTTCAAGAGCTGTTCTTATAAAGGAAAAAACAAGCAAATGTTGCTCTAACTCCTGGCTTTAGGTGATTGACAGATGCATATTTGCTGAGAATATCATGTTTTTAGAGTAGTGAAATGTTTCACTTCTGCACTATAATTTCACCAGGCATTTGGTTTTGCTAAAAAAAAATTCCACTGGGTGAAAACATTTAAAAATGAACACCCATTTGGGGCAATGTAATATGTTTAGTTAGTGCAAAAAAACATTTGCAGACACCTTAACGAACATGTTTGCTCCATTTTTGGCTGATTAAAGACCTTAACGACCTCCTCGTAAAGTTTGTGTCCAAATTGCTTTTGCGAATGCTCGCAGTGTATGTAATAAAATTTTGCAATCGCAAACCATTTTTTGTGAGAAAATATTTCACAAAACTCCAGAGCAGATGTTAAAGGTTAGCAATGCGGAATTAAGATTCACAATGCAATAAAAGCCTGATGAAGAATATTCGCAAAGTTTTGCACTTTGTGAATTTTATTACATTTTCCTTGACTTTAATGTTTTTAGTGCAAGAAGAAACAGGTATTAACTCTTGTATTTAACTCAATGCCTTTGGTGCAAGAAAAAATGTCTTTCTCTTGAATGCATTTGATGTTAAAAGAAAAACATGAAAGAAATATCACTTGTCTCTAGTGCATTTGGCACGAGAAAAAAGCCACAAAAAATGTCCATCAACTCCAATGCATTTGGCCGAAATTTCAGCAACATTTGACCATTTTATGAATTTTTTTGTTTGTTTCAATTACTTTAAACCAAACAGGAGGCAATTGATAATAACTATGCTGGCATAACTCCATGTTAATGTTGAATATTTTGCTTTTTGCTAGGGTTTGAATATTTTTAGTACACTTTCAAAAAAACTTTTCCAGGAAAAAGATCAAGCCTTCTTGAGCAGATCCCATATCCACAAAATGTGTTCTAAATTAAGGGGCAGATTTATCAAAAGTCGAGGTAAATTTTCGAATGAAAAATATATCGAATTTCAAGCTATTTTTTGTGTACTTTGATTAGGGAATAGTCCAAATTCGATTCGAATTTGAAAAAATTCAAAAATTCGAATATCGAAATGTATCATGTAATGTCTCTTTAAAAATACAACTTTGACCATTCGCCATCTAAAACCTGCCAAATTGCTGTTTTAGCATATGGGGGACCTCCTAGAAACTATTTGGAGTCAATGGGTGGACTTTGAGAAATCAAAGTTTTATTTGGGAATAACTTTGAATCGTACGATTCGAATATGGCTGAATACGGACCTATTCAATCGAAAACTGACAAATTCCACCAAAAAAAAACCTTCGACTTTGGTTTTGGTTGGTGTTTTTGAATTCGAATTTCGATGTTTTTTCAATTAGAAATTAGACCCTTGATAAATATGCCCTAAGTCTTGGAGGTGCAGTACAATTTTATTTTAAACCTTTGATTATATCAACCAAGAACTATATAAATGAACCACAAAATGTATGGTTGTAAAAATGCTTTGGTCATTTGTTCAAAGGCACAGTTGTCTTTTCATAGCTTCTGTAATATTAGTTTTTACTTATAATGGCAGTTGTCTTCAACCGATAATTCAATTACTGTATTTGACTATTGTTCTGTTGTATGACAAAATACAATATTTTCATTGCAGTCAAATTTATTGTATAAACAAAGTAGCACATTTTTAATTTATATAATTGAATAAAAATGAAAATGAAAAATTTATTTTTTTTTTTCAAATACAGCAATCTCAAAAAGTAACACAGGTATGGGATCCTTTATCCGGAAACCCATTATACAGAAAGTTCTGAACTATGGAAAGGCCATCTCCTATAGACTACATTTTATCCAAATAATCAAAAATTTTCAAAATTATTTCCTTTTTTTCTGTGATAATAAAACAGTACAGTGTACATGATCCAAGCTAACATATAATTAATACGTATTGAAAGCAGAACCAGCCCATTGGGGTTATTTAATATTTTTATGATTTTCTAGTAGATTTAAGGTATGAAGATCCATATTGCAGAAATATTTGTTATCCAGAAACCCCCAGGTCCCGAGCATTGTGGGTAATAGGAGCCATACCTGTACTCAATTAGTAATAAAGTTTTTTTCCCACAGTGCTCTACAATTATAGCACCAGTAAAAACAAAAACAGAAAGTGTTTCTATACATTTAAATATATTGTATCATTGCCCTTCACTTGTACAAACTGTGTGTTTGTGTTACTTTTGGAATAGAGCTTATACAGATAAGCTGCTGTTTAGCAATAGGGTAGCTATTCGAGTTGTAATAGGGCAGTAGTGCAGATGTTAAATTAGCACATAACAGGTAAATTATGCAAACGTTATTCTATGCAATCTATTTAATAATGCAATTTAACTATGCATTTTTAATAATGTATCCTACAGTATAATCTTTGGCAGAGGAAACAGCACAACAAATAACAGTACAGTAATTAAGTTCCTCAAAGATGGGGATTTACATGGAATATAGTTGTACTGGAGAGAATAGTGATTTACATGGAGTATAGTTGTACTGGAGAAAATAGTGATTTACATGGAGTATAGTTGTACTGGAGAGAATAGTGATTTACATGGATTATAGTTGTACTGGAGAGATTAGTGATTTACATGGAATATAGTTGTACTGGAGAGAATAGTGATTTACATGGAGTATAGTTGTACTGGAGAGAATAGTGATTTACATGGATTATAGTTGTACTGGAGAGAATAGTGATTTACATGGATTATAGTTGTACTGGAGAGAATAGTGATTTACATGGATTATAGTTGTACTGGAGAGAATAGTGATTTACATGGAGTATAGTTGTACTGGAGAGTATAGTGATTTACATGGAGTAGAGTTGTACTGGAGAGAATAGTGATTTACATGGAGTATAGTTGTACTGGAGAGAATAGTGATTTACATGGATTATAGTTGTACTGGAGAGAATAGTGATTTACATGGAGTATAGTTGTACTGGAGAGAATAGTGATTTACATGGAGTATAGTTGTACTGGAGAGAATGGTGATTTACATGGATTATAGTTGTACTGGAGAGAATAGTGATTTACATGGAGTATAGTTGTACTGTAAATAATGTGGATTTACATTAAGTAGACGTATACGAGCAAGGATTGGGATACGAACTTTATGCAATATATAGTATAGATGCAATATAATAGTATTTATGCAATATAATATAGAGTTCTGCTGGAGAGGTTGGGGATTTATATGGTGTAGAGTTGCATTGGAGAGGATGGAGATTTACATGGAGTAGAGTTATACTGGAGAGGACGGGGATTTAGAGTAGTGTAGCACTGGGAGCAGCATTATTTTTTATCATTGCTCTTTAATTCAGGGTTGCTTTACACACATTGGGAAAAATACACATGCAACATTAAAAAATCCTATTAATTAAACTATGATAACTAATGGAGTGATTGTCAATCAGTAGAATGAAAAACATAATTTTGTGTGCCAGGGTCTCCAGGACTTGGCTATCTTCACAAGTTAAAGGGGAATCTTACACATTTGGACACACAATTAGTTACATTTTATGTACAAATTATATATACTGTATATATATGCTAATATGCCCTGTCAAATCAGTATCCTTCTGAGTCCTAACTAAGTAAAACAAATATTTTCCTTGGAGGGAGAAAGACTATATCTGCTTATCTCTTCATCTAACATGACCCCTTTCAAGAAAACAATGGGATTTTAATTACCATCTTAACTTTAAACCTGGGGGTTGGGAGAGCTAACATCCTTACTATTTATACAAAGTGTATATACTATAGCCAAATATTAGGGAATGTTGTGTACACCACTACCTTTTAAACCATTAGGTGCAAAGAGGCTGTGATCACAAAATACATACAAAGATAGAAAGTGCAGAGGACCTTTTGTCTTTGGATCATGTAGTTAATTATTGTTAATGTGGTAAACTGTTGCGTTTCAGATTTTTTAAGGGATGTGATGTAAATGATGCAGTGCATATTAAAATCAGGTAGAATAGTGTTATAGCTACCAGACTTCAACTTCAAATACTATTATGTCATGGACTGTTTTGTAGCAACTTTTATAACATGTATTGACCTTGCTTTAGATTAATTCATTAGAAATAGTTTGATTGCTAATTAAGGGTATTCAAGCCAGTTAACTGATATGGCTGGTCAGAACTTCTTGATAACCTTCTATTCAGTACATTATATTTGAACATACTTGGGCTGACTGTAGGTATAAATACATTATATTGTTATAAATATGGTTTGAACATTTCAGTCACTGACTCTTCATACTGAAGGTGCAACATGTACGTAGAATAGTGAAACAAATTCCTGCTAATAATTGTTAATAAGATTATAGGGATCAGAATGTGAGACATACAGTATATTGGTGATAAATACAGAAGGCACTGGGTAAAATAATTTATGGTAACACAATGTTGACTATACTGTAGCCTAGGAAACATTTGCCTGTGAATTCCTCCAGCAGTTACCTATTGAGTGACCATTAAAATAATGATCAGGGACAGGATATAAACATTTAACATTTGCAAATTTCCCTTAGCCCTGATCCCACTGGCCCTTGGCACTCTCTTCATAAAAGGAGACTTGACAAGTTATTTGCATTGAACTGAAGTACTTGCTGTACTCTGGAGAGTTCTGTAACATAAGCAGAATATGAGCATTTTAAGTTATTTCCTTTAAAATAACAGGGAATCGGGATGTTATATTATATAAATATTCACATTAAATCTATATTTATATTTTTGATATTAAAGGAATTGTTCAATTAAAAAGAAAAACTGGGTAAATAGGCTGCGCAAAATAAAACCTGTTTAGTTAGCCAAAAATGTAATGTATAAAGGCTGGAGTGACTAGATGTTTAACATAATAGTCAGAACACTACTTCCTGCTTTTCGGCTCTCTTGGTTTCCACTTATTGGTTACCAGGCAGTAGCCAATCAGTGACTAGAGGGGGGGGCATATGGGTCATAATTATTTCCTTTTAAATCTGAGCTGAATGCTGAAGAACAATTCCAAACTCACTGAACTGTTTTGTTCCTTCAAGTCGCTGACTAAATAAAATAGTTAGAGAGCTGAAAAGCAGGAAGTTGGGTTCTGCATATTACTGTATGTTAGATATCTGCTCACTCCAGCCTTTATACATGACATTTTTGGCTAACTAATAGTGATGGGCGAATTGATTCGCCAGCCGTGATTTCCCGCGATTCACTGCCGGTGAATAATTTGCGAAACCACTGTGAAAATTTGCCGGCTTTTTTTTACGCCTGCCGCTTTTTCGCCAACGAATTCGCATTGGCGTCAAAAAAACTGACTCTGGTGTCAAAAAAATGGACGCCAGCATCAATAACGGACGTCGGCGTCAAAAACAAAACGCCATTTCGCAAATTTTTCGCTGTTTCATGAATTTCACCCCAAATTCACCCATCACTACTAACTAACTATATAAAAAACGTTTTTTATTTTGCACAGCCTATCTATTTAACCAGTTTTTATGTTTACACTGAACTGTTCCTTTAAGGGGCTGATTGAATCTACATTGTGCTATGATTTGCATAAATCACTGGAAAAATCTTTTTAATATTTTTAGCAATCACGATTTTATAATAATCACATTTTTTTTTGTAATCAGTAACTGAATTTCCAAAACTAAAAATCTGACCACCTAAGATCTGTGATGCAGGTTGCAGAAAGTGCTGCACAAAAATGCAGGTGTGGATAAAATTTGGGAACACATTTTTTTGTGATTTATGTAAATTGCAGCAAAAGACAAACATTTAACTTAATAAATCAGCCAAAAGGGAAGTTAGAATTAATAGAATTAAGATTTTTTTTGATTCCAATATACATTTTCGGACTTAGGAATAATTATTAGTATAACCAGTATAACCATAGACCATAGAGCATGTTTAGTTCTGCAATTTTCTTAAAAGATTTCTCTTTTCTTTACAGAATGATTGAAGATAGAATGAAGTGGAGTTTAGAAAAACTTTTGTCATTCTGGGTCACAGACTGGATATCAACTAGTCTCTTGTTAAATACCTTTCAGAAGACCATTTCAATATGACTCAAAGCATTATGGATATCCAAACCATTGCTTGGCTTTGGAGAAAAGAACAGTTCTTTGTATTTCTCCTTGGAATGTTTGATTTGAAGTTCTATGTTTCCCTAAAGCACAATAAGAAGTAATCACTTTAGATGATGAGCACCTTCAGTGGAACTGGGATGTTGATCAGCCTGACAACAGTATCTATCATTCGATCTTTAGATATTAATTTCCACAATGGAGTGATGGCCTGGCACATAAACAACAATGTGACTCTTAATCAGAGCATGCCAACATCTGTCCCTACAAATGCATCTGAAGAAGAGAATGAATCACTCGTCAGCAAAAATTGGTCTGCCCTGTTGACCTTAATTATTATTATCTTGACAATTGGCGGTAATATACTTGTTATCATGGCTGTTTCACTTGAGAAGAAGCTTCAAAATGCGACCAATTTCTTCTTGATGTCTCTGGCTGTAGCCGATATGCTGGTAGGAATCTTGGTGATGCCAGTATCCCTTGTTACCATACTGTATGGTAAGTAACATGTAGTTTAACTGTAAAAATAGTCAAGTATAACCTGGTGTTTTCCTTTTTAATGCATGATGCAGCAAGTATACATGTAGTCTTGCTTCTGCTGCTTTATGGTTATTGTTCAGTCTTGCTTTATCATCAACACACCACTTCAGTGTCGGACTGGGACACCATGGGTCCACCAAAAACCTTAGACCAGGGGCCCACCATAAAACCTTAGACTAGGGGCCCAATCTCAGTACTAAGATTCTTCATCTCCTCAATCAACCTCTATTCTCCTAATTTGCTTTCTTTACATACTATAATCTATTATTCCATCTATTTAGCCTCTTTGTGCTCATAGAATAGGGAATGGCCATGAAATAGGCCAAAATTTTAGCAGCATGAGGGCCCACCGGGAGTTTTCCTGGTATCCCAGTGGGCTAGTCCAACACTGCACCACTTACTTTAGGGTTGCCACCTGTTCAGTTTTAACCCGAACAGTTCGGTTTTTCTAAGGCCTGTTCGGGTCTCCAGTTTCTGTTCGCTTTTCAGCCTTGTGAAAAGTGAACACTAATCTGGCCAATAAATGATCAAGTGAACGTAATGTCTTATTACAGAAACAACAAAAAAAAAAGAGCAAATCAATCAAAAATAAGAAGCGTCAGGTCTCTTCTGTACAATTTGCACAGACACCTCCTGCCACTCGACATATTGGGTGAGTGCTTTTCCCATCTATTTTCCAGCCAAAAGGTGTTTCATACCTAAGCGGAGGACCTGGGGTTTATACAACCAGGTCAAATTATTTACAGGGTGAGCGTTTTTGCGTTTTGAGACTCATAAATTGCAATTAAATATAATTAATTTAAGCAGCACCTGTTAAAATAAAATAAGGAAACAGAACAGAGCAGCATATGTTTATGGCTCATATTGTAACACCATATATTAAAATGTTATTTGTTAAAAATACTTTACACTCACATTTGGTTGTTTGAAGTCAATCACACATATGTAAAGAAATATCACAGGTTGTTTGCTCTTATGAAGGGACCCTGTCAGCGTGTGTGTTCCCCTTTATATTTATATTTCTTTTTCCTGATTTTAGTATAATTGATTAATACTGTATATATGGCCCACTTATAACCAGCGCTTTTATATATAGAGAAGTAAACACTCAAGAGCAAACAACCTGTGATATTTCTGTACATAAGTGTGATTGACTTCAAACAACCAAATGTAAGTGTAAATTTGTTTTAAAGTATTTTTCACTTAATAAATGGTGTTACACTATTCGGGTTTGTATTTCTCTGCATGGGAGTATAAGAACCTAGAGGAACAGTGAGATCTGCTAAAATGACTTAGCTACTTAGCTCAGACTGCTTGTGTTTCTTGATGTCCTTTTATTTTTCATCATTACACAATATTGTACAGCATGTGCACACAGTTATATACAGGTTTGGGACCTGCTATTCAGAATGTTTAGAACCTGGGGATTTCCTAGTGTTTCCATAATTTAGATTTCCATATCCTGAGTCTAATAAAAAATCATTTAAACATGTATTAAACCTAATGGGACTGTTTTGCTGCTAATGAACATTAATTATATCTTGGTTGAAGTCAAGTACAAGCTACTGTTTTATTATAACAGAGAAAAAGGAAATCATTTTTAAAATTCAAATTATTTGATTAAAATGGAGTCTATGGGAGATGGTCTTCTCATAATTCAGAGGTTTCTGGATAATGAGTTCCTAGATAACAGATCCCAAACCTGTACTGACCATCCATGAGACTGGATCACTAAATTTAGATCACATTGCAAAATTGGTGTACGGTTATGTACAGTACTAGTGATGGGCGAATTTCTCCCTTGAAAACAGCGAAAAATCGTGAAATCGGAAAGTTCACAAAAAATCGTGAAATTCGAACGTTTTCACGAAAAAATCGTGAAAATCGGAATTGAAGCCAGCGAATTTTCGCCAGCGAATTTTCACAGGAGATTTAGGAATATGCTCACTATAGTGAAGAAGCACCGGCAAGCATCAGTGTGCATCCCTTTTTTGCCGGTGGTGAAACGCAGAAATTCGCGCAAATTCGTGCCAGGCCAATTTATTCGCCCATCACTATAAAGTACATTTCTACATTCAAATTAGAATGTGGACTTTGTGGTACATGCACCTACAATTAAAATATATTTGTAGGAAGGTGCTGATCACTTACTGTTCACCTGTGTCAGTAACCCAAAAAATGTAAGATACTTGTCATACATTAATAGGTTATATCTTTCCTGCACATGCAAAAAAGAAATTTTGGGGAGGACAGTCCAGTTTGACTGGAGTGATAGAATGTGACAGTATTGGAAATCATTTTTGCCTACTAACATTTAAATGTTAAAACCCGTTGCAATCTAGAACCCCAGATCTAGAACCCTTAATACTAAAGCTACTCACAGACACAGCTGATTCTCAGCCCGCTTTTCAGAGATCCTGACATTTAGGGTCCAGTTTCACAACAATTGGCTATGGAAAATTCAAAATTTTATGTTATAAAAGCCTATGATGGTTATAGGAGAGGGCTGTTTCTTTGCTGGGAAATACCAAGAGATCCTCTGGTACTTTGACAAACCAGTCCAATCATCTTTTAGGAGACAATCACCTGTTGCTAAAGCTTTCTGATGAAATGTTGTCCCCATGTGTTAAGCTACTAAAAATAAATGTACAAAGAAGGAGGACACTCCAAGAAAGCCACCAGAAGACAGAGCACATAATCATAAACTGTTTGCTCATCACTAATGGCTGCTTTGGTGATATTCTATAAATGTGCCCCTCGGTGTTTAATATTAAAGGAACAGGGATGTCTAGAGACTGTGCATATGTGAGAGCAGAGTGGAAGATTAGGCCTTTATATATTATATATAGAAAAAATGAATAAACAGTTCACACAAATATTGCATTAATCAATTTGAGATGTTTACCACATGATGAAAAGCTAAGCCTTATACCTGTGTTTGGTAATAGGAGAGCATACTAAATACAGTTATAAAAAGAAACTGAAACAGAGAACTACTAACATATATATTTATATAGAAGCAACATAATAAGAAGTTGAATAATGAATGTTCCATTGTTTTTATAAAAAGCAAACTTTAATAGTTCTGACAAGGAACACGAATTTATAGCCTTTTCTATTATAAATTACTCACCGGGGCTGGATTTTCCTACATAGTTACATTAGTAGAAGCAACATTAATACTGTTCTGTTATTAAATTACACAAATGCTGTGTTTAACGGCAAGGGAGGTTCTTTTGACGGAGATAATGGATGATGACTAGGCTTGTATGATAATCCTTTCTGCCATCCATTTATTTAGATGCAAACACAATTTATTAGCTATGAAGAAAGCTTGCCGAGATTACATTTTCCATTGGTAAAACAGATTAATGCTGTATTAAGTTACTCTGCATTATATGTGACAATGTTATGTACTATATAATTCAGCTTAATGGAAAACGATGGCAAAGAAAACCTATACTTGTGTCTTTGGTGATATCAGCACAGTGTTATCACTCTTATTAACATGTTTTTTCTTTAAATGCATATAGTTAGATGTCAATATTAATTTGAAATAGAGCAGTTAGAATACATTTGCCCATCAGCCTCATGTACACAGAGCAAAGGCCACACACACAAAAAATGAAGCACAATTGTGGCATTCCTTGTACTAAGTGAATCTAATTGTAAGTAGTGACGAATTTGCGCCATTTCGATTCGCCGAAAAATTCAAAAAATGCTCAGTTTTTGATGCCCGCGTCCATTTTTTTGACGCAGGCGTCCGTTTTTTGGTGAAAATTTTTATAGAGACAGTACATGATAAACTTTGATATTCAAATTTTCAAATTCAAATCGAATTTGAACTAATCCCTAGTTGAAGTACACAAAAATTAGCTCGAAGTTAGAATTTTTTTAATTGAAATTTTCACTTCGCCCTTTTATAAATCTGCCCCTTAAAGTTGAGCACTAAATATGGTCACCAGAGAGTACTGCGGAGTACTTACCTAAAGCTGGTTTGCCACATATAAAGTGTTTTACATGTGGAGATTCTTATTGTTCTGGATTACAAGGTAATTTTGGATTCTTTGACTGTGGGAGATCCCTTGGGTGATAGCATCATTGCTCTTAACTGTAGTATAATTCATTTTGCACTTTACCATAATGACACAGCACTGCAAGTAATGGAGTAATGTAATAACAGATGCATACTCTACTCCAATTATACCAAACAGCAGGTAGCATTTGCTTGTCCGCCATTGGAAAAAAAAAGGGGCAAATTCCCTAAGCGGCGCAAATTCGTTAGTGACCACTTTGCCCTCTTCACAACACTTCACCAGGCATAAATTCACCTGGATAACGCTAATTCCCTAAAATGCAAAGTTGCATACAGGGTGCTGAACGCTAGTGAAGTTGCGCTAGCGTTACTTCAACAAGCAAAGCGAAGTTGCATTAGCGTTGGCTAATTTGCATACCACGGGAAGTGAAAGTTGAATGGACGTATATGTTGGAGCAAATACATTGCATTACACATGCCCAGGGAACCTTAATAAAATAAAATAGAGTTGTTATATTGCCCTACACATGCCCCGCATTTTTATGGGATTTTTATGAGGAAGTCCTATGCTCTCCATTGCACTTTGCCTGCCTGAGGTGGCAAATGCAAGTCTGGTGCAAGAGGTATCGTTCAGTAAAATCCGCATCTTACTGAATTTGCGGAGTTAAGTCTGTTCGCCAGTATGAAAATTCGCCTGGCGTTGGAGTGCGAAGCAACACTAGCATCTATCTTCTTCGCTAGCGAAGTGAAGCCTGCACTCGTTAGGGAATCAGCTAAGTTACAAAATGAAGTCACGCTGGCAAATTTTTGTCAATTCGCCCTTTAGGCGCCTAATTGTTTTGCATGAGTTGATAGTTGTGGAGTGAAATCGGGAACATCATTGCCTTACCCCACTTCAGTACTAAATTAACAGTATATTTACACACAAAGAACAGCATGCTCCAAATTTGCCATAAATAAATAAAATTTAAGGTATCCTGTCAGGATTTTTTATGGAATAGCTTTTATTACTAAATTACACTGTGTATATTGCAAGTGATTCACTCCTTATTTAGATGTTATTCTTGAACCAATAAATGCATTTTTTAGTTGTAATATTGGTGTGTTAAAACTGAAAGAACTAAAACTTTCTTAAAGGAACAGTAACGCTAAAAAATTTAGGGAGGCACAAATCCTTTCTGAGATCCCATCGCGAGGCAGAGCTGTACAGGTAAATCCAAGAGAGTAGCGCAGATCTGCTCCTCTTGCTCACTTCTCTTCTGGAGAGGGGTCGGGGGATGAAGGGATGCCCCCAGGGATGGCAGATGAGCTGCTGCCCAGGGAGATAATTGGTCGGACAGGGGCTTTAGGCTGCCAGGATGTCACCTATGCAACTGGCATCAAGCCTGTGGGCTCTGGATACTTCCGGTTTTGGCAGAAGTCGGGTTAGAGAGAAGATGCGGAGTGCAGAGCTGCAGAGTGAGTCTCCATATCGCCGTTCTCCAGTAGACAGGAAGCAGTGTTTTCTAACAGTATTTTTCTAATAAAGCATTGCTATTAATACACTTTTTGCAGGGTAGATCTATTATTAGTGTAAGTAGAATGGATTTTTTAATAAAAAATTTTTTTTTATTTTTGTTACTGTTCCTTTAAAATGAGATTATGATTAGCTGTTTCTCAATTATGGTTAAAATAATGATGTTACCCATTTGGAAAGTTGTCAGTTTTTCTAGAAAAATATGAGAATAAATGTATAATAGGACCATAAGGGTTCCGTTAATAGTTATTAGAGAGTCCTAATAAATGATAAAATTCCCTTTGACTAAAATTCATAGATCATACATACCCCTATATGGTATATGAAAATTAGGAGACCCTAACAAATTATGAAGCAAAATTATATAGACACATATGTAGTGTGAATATCAAAGGATCAAAAATTAGCTCAATGGAACGGGAGTCCATATACACATATAAACCACGGCTAATGTTAATATAGATATGTAAGATCATGCCTGGTTTTAAGGCCCCTGGGAATCCTGGTGTCTAAATTAAAGCTCCAGAAGGCTTCTCTTAGGTTAAGTTGACATAAAATATCCCCTCCTCTGGGAGGTATCTTAACTTGCTCAATAACTTTGACTCTCAGATCATAGATGCCACTGTGGGAACAGGATGCGAAGTGCTTTCCTATAGGGGATTTATCATGCTTATTTTCAATGACCCTTATATGTTCTAGTATTCTGCCTTTCAGACAGCAAATCGACATATTGTTTTGTACAGATTCTGCACTCTAAAAGATAGACTATATTTTTTGAATTACAATTAAAGAACCCCTTATTCTGATAAGTGTGACCCAATACATTCGATTTAAATCCTAACTTACATTAATTACTTTGCAGGTTTTACATCTAGTTGCCCCACATTTGTATGTGCCCTTGACAGAGAACCAGTTGGCCCCTGTAGCTGGTGTAGAGGAAGAGACCACACTAGGGGCTAAAATATTTCCCAGAGTGGGGGCTTTCCTTGATACAAGCTTAGGGGCATATTTATTAAGGGTCGAAGTGAATTTTCAAATTTAAAAACTTCGAATTTAAAACTAATTTTTGGGTACTTTGACCATCGAATAGGCCTAAATTCAACTTTGACTTCAATTCGAAATAAAAAAGTTTGACTTTGAAAATCGAAGTACTGTCTCTTTAAAAATGTTTGACTTCGACACTTCGCCACCTTAAACCTGTTAGCCGATGGGGACGTCCTAGAACCTATAGCCAACATTTGGCTACGTTTTTAGAAGTCGAAGTAAAATTGTTCGATCGATCGATTAAATCACTCGAATCAAATGTATGGGCATAGAATCATAATGTTGCAGGTATATAACCTCTAACTTTGCTGGATAATGTGATACTATAACAATGTTTTTCACTGTCTGTACTCTTGGGGGCCGATTCACTCAGCTCGAGTGAAGGATTCGAATGAAAAATACTTCGAATTTCGAAGTATTTTTTGGGTACTTCGACCATCGAATGGGCTACTTCGACCTTCGACTACGACCTTCGACTTCGATTCGAACGATTCGAAGTAAAAATCGTTCGACTATTCGACCATTCGATAGTCGAAGTACTTTCCCTTTAAAAAAAACTTCGACCCCCTACTTCGGCAGATAAAACCTACCGAAGTCAATGTTAGCCTATGGGGAAGGTCCCCATAGGCTTGCTAAACTTTTTTTGATCGAAGGATTTTCCTTCGATCGTTGGATTAAAATCCTTCGATCGATCGCAGGATTTGCGCTAAATCCTTCGACTTCGATATTCGAAGTCGAAGGATTTCAATTCGAGGGTCGAATTTCGAAGTATTTTTTACTTCGAAATTCGACCCTTAGTGAATCTGCCCCTTAAAGAAGGGTAGTTACTAATATCTATGAAAAATTTGTAAAAAAAAATATGGTTCAAAAAAAGAAATTATACTTTTCTTTATGATATATTAAAATGTTTTATTTCATTCAGACATTGGAGGTTTGTTCTTTAATGTTTGAACTTACTAATACAGGTATGAGATACTTTATACGGAAACCCATTATCCAGAAAGCTCCAAATTACAGGAAGGCAATTTCCCATATACATAATTTTAATCATATAATTAACATTTTAAAAATGATTTATTTTTTCTCTGTTATAATTAAACAGTAGCTTGTAAGGGTGAGCAAAATATTTAGCTGTGTTTTTTCCATGACTCTCGAAAAGTTTGTGGTTTTTCTATACTTCTTAAAAGCCGAGATTTATTAAGGGGCCAATCCATTAACTTCGAGTGAAGGAATAGAAGAAAAAAAACTTCGAACTTTGAAGTGTTTTTTGGGCTACTTCGACCATCGAATGGGCTACTTCGACCTTCGACTACGACTTTGACTTTGAATCGAAGGATTCAAACTAAAAATCGTTCGACTATTCAACCATTCAATAGTCGAAATACTGTCTCTTTAAGAAAAAAAGCTACCGAAGCCAATGTTAGCCTATGGGGAAGGTCCCCATAGGCTTGGCTAAGTGTTTTTGGTGAGTTGATATTTCACAAATTTCTAGCAAAGCATTCAGATTTGCCAATCCCTATTAGCGTATACTTGATTCCATCTAAGATATAATTAACTGTATTGAACCCAAAACAATCATATTGGGTTTAATGTTTAATTGTTTTTTTAGTTGCAGGTAAAGTTGTTGAACTGTATTAGCCAGTAAAAATGTTACAGGGCAACCCCTTTGAAATAAAAAAATAACAAAGTGGTATAAAGGTGATACATTTATTAGCTTACTAATATAATCACTTTCAGATTACAATCTTAAAAGCTAACAATAAAATTTTTTTTTTCCACGACTCTCAAAAAGTTTGTGGTTTTTATATACTTCTTAAAAGCAGAGATTTATTAAGTGTAAATCGCCAAGTAAAAGTTCTCAAGGTGCAATAGAAGTCAATGAGAGAGCACTGAGCCGCTTCAAATCAATTCAGACTTTTAGAGGTTTTCAGATTTTTTTCTAAAAATATTTAGCTGTGTATCACCAAAAAATGCCCATAGACTCTAATATATATAATTAACTGTACTGAACCCAAAACAATCATATTGGGTTTAATGTTTAATTGTTTTTTTTAGTTGCAGGTAAAGTTGTTGTACTGTATTAGCCAGTAAAAATGTTACAGGGCAACCTTTTTGAAATAAAAAAATAACAAAGTTGTATAAAGGTGATATATTTATTGGCTAACTAATATAATCACTTTCAGAACATTTTAGTTCCTTTTTCAAGCTGATTACAATCTTAAATGCTAACAATAGAGGAACACTTTAAAGTAGGACCTATACTTGGGCATTAAACCCAGGCCCTCAGTGTCTATTTATTTTGCTGACATGGTGTGATGATGTCATGTGCCATTTTGTATGCGCTGCAACCCCTGTGGTGGGCATGGTAAAAAAATTGTTATATAGAGGTATCAGGCAAAATACAGGGGGTTACTGCACTTATGAAAGCAACTGTCCAAACTTGGAAATCTGTCAGATTCAATGCAGTAAGGAAAAGTTATCTCACTGTTTATGTTGTGAAAACTCATGGAGAGATTCAATTCAAAGAGAAAAAACTCTGCTAATTCAGTTCCATTTTTTTCCAATAGACTTCAATAGAGTTATCACTGTGAGATAACATTTTTCTGAAATGCATCTCAAATTGAATCTCGTCCATGACACCGAATTGAATCCGACCCTTTGTTGAGTAGCTTCTTTTGTTTTAATCAATATAGGAGGGGTTTGGGTATCATAGCTCAATTATACAGGAGTTTACTTGTACTTAGTGATCTCCACTTTACTTTTTTACCTTCTGGCACAAGAACAAGAAGATACTTCTTTTAAAGTAATTAATAATCCCTTCAGCTTCAACACTTCTCACAGAAACCTCTCAGTGGAAATAACTTAATCTAGGTTAAGGAATTTGAAACAGATGAAAAATATCTAATTTGTGCTACTTTTGCAGTTTTAATTAAATTTTAATTTATGGAACTGAGTGCTTCAATTTCTAGTAATGTTAATACTAAGACATACAGTTCAAAGCCAGGTTATTTGTTTCTGTATCTATTTTAGAAAAAATACCTAGTAATTATTTATCATGTAATTTAGTTTAATATTTGGTTTAGTGATGATACATGTACAATTACAACTTTTTTAAAATGTGTTGTTGCTGCCCACGTTAAGTTCATATTTTTCAGTTAAAGAGATATCTCTCATTGTTGTCTGAAAATATGGGACTCTGGAACTTTTCCACTTCCTGCCTAATATGACTCTGCAGGCAAACTATGCCTCTAAGGTTGTTTTTGTTACTTGGACCTTTGCTGGTGTTCTTCCGAACTTGTTTTTAGAATTGATTTTGCAAAATGTTTTTCAAGCCTCACTAAGGGGCTGATTCACTATGGGTCGAATATCGATGGTTAATTAACCCTTGATATTCGACTAGGAATTGAAATCCTTCGACTTCGAATATCGAAGTCGAAGGATTTAGAGCAGAAAATTCGTTATTCGATTATTCCTTCGATCGAGCGATTAAATCCTTCGAATCGAACGATTCGAAGGATTTTAATCCAACGATCGAAGGAATATCCTTCGATCAAAAAATCTCAGGCAAGCCTATGGGGACCTTCCCCATAGGCTAACATTGACTTCGGTAGCTTTTATCTGCCGAACTAGGGGGTCGAAGTTTTTTTTAAACAATTCCACACAAAAATTAGAGCGCTCACCTGTTACTCCATTAACCTTTTCAGGTGTCTGGTGCTAAACAGCATACAAGGCCCCCTGCGAAGAGCCAGTACAATTGCAACAAAATCCAAAGTAGCTGTAGCACACAATTCAGTTTTGATGATGCAAAAAGTGACTTTTATTGGCTCATTGCAGACTTCAAAAACATGGCTATGTTTTTGAAGTCTGCAATGAGCCAATAAAAGTCACTTTTTGCATCATCAAAACTGAATTGTGTGCTACAGCTACTTTGGATTTTGTTGAAGTTTTTTTTAAAGAGACAGTACTTCGACTATCGAATGGTCGAATGGTCGAATAGTCGAACGATTTTTAGTTCGAATCCTTCGATTCGAAGTCGTAGTCGAAGGTCGAAGTAGCCCATTCGATGGTCGAAGTAGCCCAAAAAAACCTTCAAAGTTTTTTTACTTCGAATCCTTCACTCGAATTTAGTGAATCAGCCCCTAACAGTGCAGGTTTCTCATATACCCACACTGCAGCAAGCAAAGGATCAGCCAGAATTCGCCATGCACATTCCAAATTGCAGTTTAAAAAAGGCACTAATATTGATGCATGAGAATAGGCCACAGAATCTGAGAAGTAACCCACAAAATGTAAGGGAATCAAACACACTTAATTGCCCCTTTTTAGAGTAATATATAATGTATTTTTTGTACTTTTGCACTTTTTCAGTTTAAAATGTATTATTTATTTATTTCATCAGGCTACTTTTGAAAAATAGGATGTTGTACCACTGAGAATAGAATGTCAAGAACAGGCATAGCAATCTTAGATAGCTTTTTCACTGTTATACTATCAATATATATTGTTAAGTGCAGTTGGGGCTGCAAAATAATTCAAATGCTACTTAATTTCAGCATGATATAATGTAGCATATAATGTCCAGTACATATTAATAACTGATGCTGCACACATTGTTAAATTCTTCAAGGCTTTATGGGTCGGCAGTAAATTACTCAAAAAGAAATGTTCTCTTCTCCAGAAAAAAATATTCCACAGGGTGTCTTCAGAAAGCTCAGAGAACCAGAGTATTTTATAAACGTATGTGTGTTTGTAATGCATTAAGTAGCATGTCAAGGAATACTGAAATTGGAATAATTCTGATTCAAGATTAAAAAACTAAAGCCAATTCAGGGGTAATTTATCCATCTTTAATCTTGATTGTTCTGTCTTGCTACCTAATGACTTTTCAAAAAACGTAATTGTCCCCCAGAGGCAGTTTTTTTTTATATATATAATTGGGGAGAAAGCCAGAGCAATTAATTTCTTTAAAACTGTATGATCATCAATGGTTTGCCCAAACATGGCTGATTTGACAATTTTCAGTTTGTCAGACATAACTTTCATACGATTGCTGTAGGGGCAGAACATCGGCTAATCTGTTCTTTTACTACTTTATTTGATCTGAAAGGTTAGTGGCAGGTCTGGAGATGGGGAAGTCCGATTGTTCGAGGATTCGAACGATCAGATCTTTGCGTCTATGGCCAGCTTTAGCCTTAGTCCCCCATCCAACAACTACGAAAAGTTTAGGACACTGGCGTTAAACATGTGAGAATGGCAGCAGTTTAAATTTCACCATTAAAAGCAATGAGATAAACCTGATTGACTGCTGGTGGCCCCCTCCAATTTCTTCAAACCTTGAATTATTGTCACCCAGGGACAATCTGTGCAAAGTTTGGGGACCCTGGCGTAATAAGTATTAGAGTGGCAGCATTTTAAATATAAACCAATGTAGCAATATGATATGTTACAACTGGCCACTAGAGGTCTCACTGTTTTAACTTATGCAAGAACTAGCAGGATATACTTGACAAATACAAGATTCCTCTGCACTCAACCCATTAGCTCCCACCCTTCCCAGCTATAGTCAGGTGATCCCACTGGTGTCTAATAAAAGGGCAGCCAAGTTTGGGAGTTTTACTTTGAAAGCAGCAAGTAAGTTGCAGGTAAAACTTAGTCCCTTTGTAAAATGTATAATTAAGCAATTGAATTCTTAATGAATCAGATGAAAATTAAGCGTAGGACTGGCCAGATATGGGATGACTTTGTTGTAGTTGGCCATCTTAAATATATTGCAATATATGGACAAACAATCCCTGTGTTGTTTAAAGGGTAAGGCATTTTTTAGTAGCAGTATGCAAATGTCTCTGTCTTAAATATATTGATAATGGGTTGAGTGCAGAGGACTCTTGTAGTTGACTATATGTATTTTGTGGTCACAGCCTCATTGCACCCCCGCCTAATGGTTTTAAAAAATAGTGGTGAGCACAACTTTCCCTTGTTTGTTATAGTTTATACTTGTTGGTAGTTACAGACCATGTGGTAAGCAGCTGATGGTCTCTCTTGGGATCAGTCAATAAAGTCTGTGCTACGTTATCCTGAGTGTGTACCTCCTTGATGTAAGTCTCCCTTCATAACAACCAATACAATTCAATAGGTGATAGCTAATTGGTTATTGGTGACTCTGCCCACTTTTGCAAACCTTGAATTATTGTCACCCAGTGACAAACTCTGCAAAGTTTGGCAACCCTTTTGTAAATAGTATGAAAATAGCAGCTTTTTCAATTTAAACCAATACAATTGAAAAGGTGAAATCTGATTGGCGGTTGGCTCCACCCATTTTTTAAATCTAAAACTGCAATCCCTTAGTGACCAACTTTGAAGAGTGTGGGGACCCTGGCAGAGCCAGATTTTCTTTTTTGGCTCCCCTGGGCTGCCTGGGTCCTAACGCCTCTCATGCAAGAGCATTCGTTGGCCCCAGGTCCTAGCGCCCCCCCCCCGCAATTGCCCACAATTCAACTTTGTGTCCCTTAGTACTCCATCACTTGTGCCCAGTTATCAGAAAGTCAATCCTTATATCATCTTACTAGGTAAGGTTTAGCATTTATATTCAAATAAAAATGCTATTTAATAACAAATTGATAAACTCTGTAATCACACCAGAAATAACAGTTTTGAATTGCATTACTAGAACTAAACACCAAACATAAAAACCTTGGCATCAGGTCAATTTTTATAAAGATTGTGCAGCTAGAAAAGTAATATTTCTTCAATAGATCACAGATTGCATAATGTACAACAACCCTCTCTACACAGCCCTTTAGACCATTTCCTATCCATGTGCAAATAATATTACCAATATCAGCAGACCTTAGTTTAGAAAGCAAATGCTTATGTGGCACTATATAAAAAAAGTGGCCGGGTTAAAACTGAACTAATTTCCCTAAGAACTTGAGGGTGTATTCCGTCAGGCCATGTTGGCTTTATTCACATATAAATATTTAAATACCATATCCAGTGTTTGTTAGTGATGGGCGAATATGCGCCGTTTCGCTTCGCCCATTTCGCGCAAAATTCGCGAAACAGCAAAAAATTCGCGAAACGGCGCCGGCGTCTCGTTTTTGACGCCGGCGCCCGTTTCTGGCGCCGGCATCCGTTTTTCCTTTTTTCCGTTTTTGTCGCCGGCGAATTTTTGCCGCGAATTTTCGCGGCCATTTCGCGAATTTATTCGCTGGCGGCGAAACGCGCAAATTCGCCACGAATTTGCACCTGGCGAATAAATTCGCCCATCACTAGTGTTTGTCATTGATTGATTGAGCTGAGCCTTTTGTGCTCTCGGACTTATCTATTTATAGTGATATTGATAATGTGCATTTTCATTTTTATGACCAAATAATTTCTATTCTTTAATGGAGCCACAGTCTTAACATGCATTTTTTTCTATTGATATACATTAGTGATGGGCGAATTTTCTCCATTTTGCTTCGCCGAAAAATTCGCGAAATTCGCTTAATGGCGAAACGTTTTTTTGACGCCGGCGCCCGTTTTTGACGCCAGCGCCCGTTTTTCCGGAAAATCTTTTTTTGACGCCGGTGAATTTTTGCCGCGAATTTTAGGGGCGTTTCGCGAATTTATTTGCTGGCGGCGAATCGCGCAAATTCGCCGCGAATTCATGCCTGACTAATAAATTCGCCCATCACTAGTATACATTAAAAATGTGGGATTCCTCTTTGCCAGTAATGCAATCTGTTCTACATGCTGTTTTACCTCTTGCAGTGGATATAGTCTTTAAAAAAAAGCATATGTCTGTAGGTTTTAAATGCATTGCTTTCCTCTTCATTCCTATTAGCTTCCTTACATCCAAGTTAAGCCACACAAGATAGTCCTTATCACTTACATTTGCTTATTTAGGGAATAATTGAGAACAGCAATTATTTAATATAGTTTTAAATTACAACCATACCTCATCTCCCAATTTATGTACACAAGTACTAATCTTAAAGTGCTAAAATTCACTTTGCCGAAATTAAGTCTTTGTTGACCCTGTGCATATTTGTTTTGTAACACAATTTTTTTGTTGTCAATGCAATTTTATTAAGATAGATTCCACTAGGGATTGTGATTATTTTCTTGATAATATTTTTTGATAGTGATGGTGGTTTGCTGGGCTTTGTATATACTTTTTTACTGCATACACCATCATGTAAGTAATTGTAGTTGATTGAAGTCCTTTTTTTATGAGTTTTTATTTCTATCTTTCTCCTCAGCCTTTTAATATCACCCCCTGCCCACCCCAGTGTTTGATTTGCATTTTCATACTTGTAAATTCAGGAAAATATTTTGTGTGTAGATACCCTGCTGAGCAGAGTCCTCTCTTATCTTGCATCAGAAAACTGCTGTCAGAGGCAAGCTGTCAATGTTGACGGACACACTCAAAATGCTGCTGAAGAATACTTTTCCCATCACAGAAAGAATGCTTCTTTCTGAAAACCACTGGGAACAGACAGATGTTTTGATACATCTAAATTTAAGCTCTGCAGATTCTATATTAGCAAAGTAAATGCAGAACCATATGTACTGTTTCTGATGAGTTGTAGCTCTGACCTTTTACAAGTTAATTCAATCTTCACCTTAAGTTAAAGGAAATATTTTCTGTACTAAATACTGTATATTGTGTGTTTTTTGGTGTCATGTGGCACTACTACGTCATTAAAAAAGTGAACCATAAATTACCTTTTCATTCGACTACTTTTAGGGGGTTATTTATCAAAGTCCTCATTTATCTCAATATTTTCTGGTACAAAATCCGCTCGGGTTTTTTTAAGCATATTTATTATTACATGTTCCGAAAATTTGTTTTGCAGGAAAAAAACAGATTTTCACAAATTTTGCGTACTTTTTCATCCGATTTTCATGATTTTTCACCCAAAAACTTTGGGGTATTGCCCGAAACCCAGCACACATCAAAAAATCATTGGGACTTCTCCCATTGACTTATATGCAACTTCGACAGGTCTGAGATGCCAGATTTTCAGATTCAGACTTTTGCATCCTCGGGGTTTAATAAATTCTGAAAAATTCATAATTTTTTAAAAGTCATATTTTATTTAAAAAAAAATCGCGAATTTTTCATAATTTTTGCATTCAGAGTTTAGAAAATAACCCCATTAGAGTAAAAAAAGATGCAGTGTTACATTTAATACCTAGTTGGAGTGGTGAAACATTATAGAATTTTGTAGGCCTAGCTTCATGTTTTGTTTTATTGATCTGTTGTGGAGACTGTATTAGAGGCACAAGACATAAACCTTTATCAAACTTATATTAATATATTTTATTTTATCTTTGTATTAATTAGGTATGGGCAAATAAATTCGACAGACACAAATTCACAATGTATTTTCGAGTTTCGGCAAAAGCGGATTAACTCGAGAAACTGTGGTGACAATTTGCAGTTGAAAAATCCGCACTGTCAAAAAAATTTACAAAATTTAAAAAATCGCACGTCCATTGACTTTAATGCATTTGGACCAAATAGTTGCGTCTAAAATTGACACTCGCATCAAAATTGACACGCGTCAAAATTATTTTGATGCCTATTGACTTCAATGTGTTTCGTGAATTTTTTGCCGTTTCCCAAATTTTACGGTAAATGCAAACATTTTTCTGCAAAGCAAAACTGCATAGATTGGTCCATTACTAATATTAATGTACCGTATATACTCGAGTATAAGCCGACCCGAGTATAAGCCGAGGTAACTAATTTTACCTACGAAAACTGGGAAAACTTATTGACTCTAGTATAAGCCTAGACACAACTACAGCCCTATCTCCCAGCAGCGCACATTCCGCCAAAGCGACCCCCCCATCGATCAACCGGACTTCTTTGCAAAGTTGATGGTAACAGAGAATTGCCAAACGGATTACTGTGTGCATTGTCCCACTACCATGTGCAGAGGGTGCTGTGTGATATTGCCATCACTGTTAATCTTTCGTATAACCAACAGAGGGCGCTGTTGATATTGCCATCACTGTTAATCGTTCATATAACCAACAGAGGGCGCTGTGTGATGTTGCAGTCACTGTTATTTCATATAACCAACAGAGGGCGCACCGTTATTCTTTCATATAACCAACAGAGGGTGCTGTGTGATATTGCAGTCACTGTTATTCTTTCATATAACCAACACATGGCGCTGTGTGATATTGCAGTCACTGTTATTCTTTCATATAACCAACAGAGGGCACACTGTTATTCTTTCATATAACCAACAGATGGCACTGTGTGATATTGCAGTCACTGTTATTCTTTCATATAACCAACAGAGGGCACACTGTTATTCTTTCATATAACCAACAGAGGGCACTGTGTGATATTGCAGTCTCTCCCCAAGCGAACTGTTGGTATAGGAATGATTAAAAGTGACTGCAATCTCAGCTACTGCCCGCTGACCAGAGTATAAGCCGAGGTAAACTTTTTCAGCACATTTTGGATGCTGAAAAACTCGGCTTATACTCGAATATATACGGTATTGTATTTTCTAAACCCTGAACAACTGGATCTACAGTATAGCATAGGATGAATTCCATAAATTCCCAGTTTTTGCAGTAAGAAAGTTTTTCAACACTTTAAGATAGAACCTTATCTCTTCTAATATACAGTAAAGGAATGTTTTTGTTCATTGAAGAGTTCTGTCCTCAGTAAAAGCAGTCAATCCGTTTATGTCATAAAAGTATACAAGTTCATTGTTTTGAATATATTTTTCTGCAAAGCAAAACTGCATAGATCGGCCCATTACTAGTATTAATGTACCATATATACTTGAGTATAAGCCGACCCGAGTATAAGCCAAGGTACCTAATTTTACCTACGAAAACTGGGAAAACTTATAGACTCTAGTATAAGCCTAAACACAACTACAGCCCTGTCTCCCAGCAGCGCACATTCCACTAAAGCGACCCCCCCAGCGATCAACTGGACTTCTTTGCAAAGTTGATGGTGACAGAGAATTGCCAAACGGATTACTGTGTGCATTGTCCCACTGTCCCACTACCATGTGCAGAGGGTGCTGTGATATTGCCATCACTGTTAATCTTTCGTATAATCAACAGAGGGTACTGTGTAATATTGCCATCACTGTTAATCCTTCATATAACCAACAGAGGGCGTTGTGTGATATTGCAGTCACTGTTATTCTTTCATATAACCAACAGAGGGCACTGTGTGATATTGCAGTCACTGTTATTCTTTCATATAACCAACAGAGGGCACTGTGTGATATTGCAGTCACTGTTATTCTTTCATATAACCAACAGAGGGCGCACTGTTATTCTTTCATATAGCCAACAGAGGGCACTGTGTGATATTGCATTCTCTCCCCAAGCGAACTGTTGGTATAGGAATGATTAAAAGTGACTGCAATCTCAGCTACTGCCCGCTGACCCGAGTATAAGCCGAGGTAGACTTTTTCAGCACATTTTGGATGCTGAAAAACTCTGCTTATACTCGAGTATATACGGTATTGTATTTTCTAAACCCTGAACAACTGGATCAACAGTATAGCATAAGATAAATTCAATAAATTCCCAGTTTTTGCAGTAAGAAAGTTTTTCAACACTTTAAGATAGAACCTTATTTCTTCTAATATACAGTACAGTAAAGGAATGTTTTTTGTTCATTGAAGAGTTCTGTCCTCAGTAAAAGCAATCAGTTTATGTCATAAAAGTATACAAGTTCATTGTTTTGAATATAGGCTCCCACTTGACACCATTTAGATCATTATACTAATTAGACATTTGAGCAAACACAAATTCAGCAAGTTCAAACTTTTCATCTTCTTTGCAAGAGAAACCTGCCTAAATGCTATCTCATCAAAAGAAAGGTGAAAAACCCCCATTAGAAACCTCTCCTAATTGCTCCAGAAGGGGAAAAATGATCTTTTGATGCCAAGATGGCAGTCAGACCAATATCTGGAGCAAGTTTCAACAGTGTTGGTACGTACCCCATTGTTTACTGAATGGTATATGACTGATAAAGGTAATGATAAAGCAAATAATGCTGCACATAGCCTCTCCCTACTTTCGTACATACACCTCCAATATTACTTTGCTCCTATATTGCTTGCAGCTAAAGTATCTCCACTGTCTTCCTTTGAATATGTACTCTAGCTGCTCATGGCCTTCTCCAGAGAAACTATCAAGATCCTGAAGGTAAAAAAACATGTGCCAATTGTTAAAGAGGCAATCTGCCATTGACTTCTTCATGATTTCCACATAAATGGAGTATTTTTGGATTTTAACTTTCAGAGCATAATAAATCGAAAAAAATTGATTTCTTTTCTTTAAAAATGTGAGTTTTCCACTTTAAAAACTCGACCTGAAAAATTGAGGTTTAGTAAATAGGCCCCTAAATGTTCGGTCGCAAATAGGAAGAAAAACGTAGAGGTTGTTAGGTACTCTGACTTTAACCTAAGCTGAATTAAAGAATATAAAAACATTAGTCTACATTGAAAAATCTTGAATGCAATTCCCAAATATAGCTATGGTATACTCAGAGCAGGCATATAAGGTCATTCATAAACATTGACAGAGATTCCAGTTTAATTCATGACAATCTAGGATTTATGAATGTGACACAATTATTATTATATTTAAATATCATAAATAACATAAAACCTAGCACCTTTTTCTTGGAACAGCTGGTTGGGTCTTTCCTTAAAGGTTCATATGTATTGCTATCACTGAGTAGTGTAGTTATCTTGCAGTGATAGTCAGTTGTGTTGAGCACAACTGTGCATCTCCCTTTATCTGCTGGCAGGATAATGATGTTCGGGTCCTTACTCACAGAACTGAGAGCTCTCCTCTCTTGGGTAGTAAGTTTATGTGCCATTATGATTGGATTAGTGGAAGAGTCTACATGCCGAGAACTTCCCACATCATTCAGTTGACCTGAAGAAGCTGCTTGGATGAGTAGCGAAATGACCTCAATAATTACTCAGCTAGTCCAGTTGTTTTTTTTAATTACTTAAATTAGATATACCATGACCTGGATGAATGGAAATCTACATAGTCATCATATCCTTAACGATGCAATCATGCAGCAATCATTTAAACTGAAAAGAAATGTTAAATGACACAAAACCCCATGACTAGTGATGGGCAAATTTATTTGCCAGGCAAAATTTCGGGGTGAATTTGCACGATTCAAATGAAAGATGTCGCCGGCGCCCAAAAAACAGACGCCGCCCTAAAAAACAGACGCCGGCATCAAAAAAGAGACACCGGTGCCGTTTCGCAAATTTGCAAATTCGCCCATCACTACCCATGACATGTTTATCCTTCCTAGTCCTGAAATAATTGTAAGTGCACTTAGATTGTGAGCCCTGGAAGGCATCATTTATGCTACAGAATCTCCAGTATGTTTGTATGTTTCTTGTTTTAAAATATGCTATTAATTAAAACGTAATACAGGTATAATATGATCTATTATCTAGGATGCTTAAAGCCCGGGATTATCCATACCTTGGATCTTGCATTTCATTTGATCTGATTGGCTGAATCTTTTCAAACATTATTATATAAATTAATAGGGGAGCACATCTACCAAATTGTGCTTGTACAGAAAATTATTCATTATCTATTAATTTTATTTTATTTTTTTTTAAATCTTTTCATGTATATAGTTTCTAGCACTTCATTTCACACTTTCCATAGTTAGATTTTGGAGTCTTAAGATTGGTTCTCCATTTCCCATAAATTAATTTGGCAAAGCATTAGGAAGAAATCAGAACTTAAAGGGATCCTGTCATCGGAAAACATGTTTTTTTCAAAACGCATCAGTTAATAGTGCTGCTCCAGCAGAATTCTGCACTGAAATCCATTTCCCAAAAGAGCAAACAGCTTTTTTTATATTCAATTTTGAAATCTGACATAGGGCTAAAAATTTTGTCAATTTCCCAGCTGCCCCCAGTCATGTGACTTGTGCCTGCACTTTAGGAGAGAAATGCTTTCTGGCAGGCTGCTGTTTTTCCTTCTTAATGTAACTGAATGCGTCTCAGTGGGACATGGGTTTTTACTATTGAGTGCTGTTCTTAGATCTACCAGGCAGCTGTTATCTTGTGTTAGGGAGTTGCTATCTGGTTACCTTCCCATTGTTCTTTTGTTTGGCTCCTGGGGGAAAAAAGGGAGGGGGTGATATCACTCTAACTTGCAGTACTGCAGTAAAGAGTGATTGAAGTTTATCAGAGCACAAGTCACATGACTTGGGGCAGCTGGGAAAATGACAATATGTCTAGCCCCATGTCAGATTTCAAAATTGAATATAAAAAAAATCTGTTTGCTCTTTTGAGAAATGGATTGCATTGCAGAATTCTGCTGGAGCAGCACTATTAACTGTTTGATTTAGAAAAAAAAATTTTTTCCCATGACAGTATCCCTTTAAAATATAATGTTGCATTCAAATATACAATAACTGCAGTAACTACATAACATTTTTGCAACACAAAGAAAAAGGAAAATAAAGGAAAGGGTAAAGACCAGTGGCGTAACTACCGAGGAAGCAGACCCCGCAGTTGCGGGGGGGCCCGGGGGTACAGGGGGCCCGGCGGGGCCTGCTTCCTCAGTAGTGCCGCCGTGCCGGATTACCCACAAGGCGCCCTAGGCTACGGTCCACCTGGTCCAATGGGGCCCGGAGAGTAAATTATGTATTAGGCAGCTTTCTCTTCCTAGAGAATCTGCTGCTGAGTGTTGCTGCTTCGCGGCAGTGACTGCACGCCCCCTCCCCCGCAGCTTGGCTGGACTGTGCAGTGAATAAAGTTGTTGGAGTTTTCACAGCCACGTGACTCGTCTCAGGGAGCGAGAGATAACCGCCTGCAGCTCTGCACCATAATATATCAGGTCAGCATGTGAGGTCCTGAGAAGTTCTGCTCAGTAGGCAAATAGGGGGTGGGAGGTTAAGGCTGTAGACAGGGGAAGGGAGCTGGAGAGAGGGGTCGCTGACACTTTTTATTGCTGCCCAGGTACCAGCCACAATCTGGACTGTTGGGGGGGGGGTTGGCGAGTTTTAGTTCAGCAAGTGCTTTGGTTTTTCTCAGCACATATTAACTTAAAATCTGCCACATGTTTTTGATCTATGTTCCATACTGATCACAATTAGAAACATCACAAGCTTTCCACTACATCAGGATAGACCAGAAGTGCCCATTAATCCCACACATTCCTGATTAAATAATCCCTGATTAAATATTTTTATATCTGTATCAGCATGCACAAACCATCAAACTAACTTTTGTTTCTCACCTACATAGTAGGTGAGAAAAATAAAAACCATCTCCATAAAAAGTTAAACGGGTTGTTCACCTTTGAGTTAACTGTTAATATGAGGTAGAGAGAGATATTCTGAGACAATTTGCAATTGGTTTTCATTTTTTGTTATTTAAGGTTTTTGAGTTACTTAGCTTTTTATTCAGCAGCTCTCCAGTTTGCAATTTCAGCAATCTGATTGCTAGGATCCAAATTGCCCTAGCAACCATGCACTGATTTAAATAAGAGACTGGAATATGAATAGGAGAGTACCTTACTAGAAATCTAAAAAACTAAAATTTGGCAATAACAATAAATGTGTAGCCTTACAGAGCATTTGTTTTTTAGATGGGGTCAGTGACACCCATTTGAAAGCTGGAAGGAGTCAGAAGAAAAAGGCAAATAATTATAAAACTATAAAAAAATAAATAATATATATATAATAATATAATGTGTGGGACTGTGTTGAGAAGGTTACATTAATACAAGTAAAAAACAGCAGGCACATGATAAAAAGGAAATAATATAGATGGGGTAGAAAAGGAGACACAAAATGAAAGGCTTGATTTTTTTAATCAGAAAAATATTGAGGTCACAAGTCAGTGATTTGGAAAAGTGGGTGTGTGATGATATGGCAAAAACATGAGTTCTGGGGTATTTATACATGAAATAGCCTTTGTGTTATCCTGCTTATATTCTGGGGGTATTGATACATTAAATAATCCCTGTGCCATCCTGCTATGAATTCTGGGGGTATTTATAAATTAAATAATCTCTGTACCATATTGCTATGAGTTCTGGGGGTATTTATACATGAAATAATCCCTAGGTCATCCTGCTATGAGTTCTGGGGGTATGTATACATAGAATTGCTACCGTGACATCTTTATATGAATTCTGGGGGTATTTTATATGAAATGGCCACTGCATTCATTCTACTAAGTGTTTTATGGGCATTATAAATGAAATTGCATCAGTGGCTTTTTTTTCAGAACAATAAGATTTATAGGAAGAGGTTTAATAGGAAGAGCTAAAATAATATATATATATATATATATATATATATATATATATATATATATATATATATATATATATATATATATATATATATATATATATATATATATATATATATATATATATATATTTCAAAGTGCGATCTTACTTCTGCAGTAACAGCCCTTAAGTTTGCTCATAGCCTTTACAGAGAGATATGTGAAATTGACACTTTACCATCCTTCTGTAGTTCTGGGGTATTCATATAAGAAATTGACACTGTACCTGTCTTCTATGACCTCTGGGGATATTATACATGAAATTATCCCACTATTTTGTGCAGAGGGGGCCCTGAAATTTTTTTTGCAGGGGGGCCCTGGAATCCGAAGTTACGCCACTGGTAAAGACAAAAAGCAAAAGAAAAGAAAATATGCATTCAGATACATTATTTGAATATCCAGTGGGTTAACAATCAGTGTTACATTTAGCTTCTAAATAGAGATGTCGCGAACTGTTCGCCGGCGAACTTGTTCGCGCGAACATCGGGTGTTCGCGCTCGCCGGAAGTTCGCGAACGTCGCGCGACGTTCGCCATTTTGGGTTCGCCATTGTTGGCGCTTTTTTTTGCCCTCTCACCCCAGACCAGCAGGTACATGGCAGCCAATCAGGAAGCTCTCCCCTGGACCACTCCCCTTCCCTATAAAAACTGAAGCCCTGCAGCGTTTTTTCACTCTGCCTGTGTGTGCTGAAGAGATAGTGTAGGGAGAGAGCTGCTGCCTGTTAGTGATTTCAGGGACAGTTGAAAGTTTGCTGGCTAGTAATCGTTTTGATACTGCTCTGTTATTGGAGGGACAGAAGTCTGCAGGGGTTTGAGGGACATTTTAGCTTAGGTAGCTTTGCTGGCTAGTAATCTACCTTCTACTGCAGTGCTCTGTATGTAGCTGCAGTGGGCAGCTGTCCTGCTTCTGATCTCATCTGCTGACTGCTGCAATAACAGTAGTCCTTGTAAGGACTGCTTTTATTTATTTTTTTGTTGTTTTACTACTACTACTACTACTACTACTATAAGAGCCCAGTGCTATTAGTCTAGCAGTGTTGGGGAGTGGGACTGGTGTGCTAATCTGCTGCTCCTAGTAGTTCAGCAGCACCAACTTTAATTTTTTTTTTTAATATTCATTTTTTTTTATTTTACTTTTTTTTATTTTACTACCGCTGTAGTAGTGTATAAGTTGACCTTTTAGGCATTATTTGCCCTGTAGGCATTATTTGCACACTGTTTTCTTCAACCCGCCATCGAGCTGTGTGACCTTGTTCCCATTCTGTCTAAATATCCATAATATTACCGTCTCCAGAAAAAACACCGGAGTCACTTTTTTCAAGCAGCATTCATATATTTTACGTAATCCGTATCCACCGCTGTAGTAGTGTATACGTTGGCCTTGTAGGCATTATTTGCACACTGTTTTCTTCAACCCGCCATCGAGCTGTGTGACCTTGTTCCCATTCTGTCTAAATATCCATAATATTACCGTCTCCAGAAAAAACACCGGAGTCACTTTTTTTCAAATCCCTGCAGACTTCTGTCCCTCCAATACAGAGCAGTATCAAGCAGATTACTAGCCAGCAAACTTACTATCATCTGTCCCTGAAATCACTAACAGCTCTCCCCCTACACTATCTCTTCCAAGCACACACAGGCAGATTTTTCAGATACATTTTTGCCCTTGATCCCCCTCTGGCATGCCACTGTCCAGGTCGTTGCACCCTTTAAACAACTTTAAAATCATTTTTCTGGCCAGAAATGTCTTTTCTAGATGTTAAAGTTCGCCTTCCCATTGAAGTCTATGGGGTTCGCGAACCGTTCGCGAACCGCTCGCATTTTTGCGCAAGTTCGCGAATATGTTCGCGAACTTTTTTTCCGACGTTCGCTACATCCCTACTTCTAAATTGAAATTGTAAATAGTGTAAGCAAAAGCAGTTTTCTAAGTCTACAGAATCTGTGCATTTATCTTTACAGGGATCAATTCAATTAAGCTTCAAGGATTCTGTATTTTGTCATTTATAGGTTAAACATGTTAATGATTTCATTTTCTGCTGCATAATCCATAGATCTATGGATTGATTTGGCATCGCAATATGACAAAGTCAAATACAGAGCACAGAACAGAATAGGAACATCTAATACAACAAAATACATTTTTCATATATTTGATCAAAGACAAATGTTAACGAAGACATCTCCAAATAATCATATTTAATTTTGATTGGTAAGAGTACTGACATCACGTCTCTTCATTTCAGAAATATGATAGAAAGAGATACTGTATTTAAGATGCATTATACACAAAGGATTACTGTAAATTAAAGGGGTAGATAACCTTTAAATGATCTTTTTGTATGATGCAGGCAGTTATATTCAGAGGCAATCTGCAATAGGTATTAATTGTATTGACTTACCTGAAACCGGTGAACCTATCGGCAGAAAACTGCACCGGCCCGGGTTTATACCAGTGATCACCATGGAGCAATCCTCTTCCGTCTTCTTCTTTCTACAAATTTCCTAGGTCAAACGCATGCACATTTGAACAAAATAGCCAACTTTTAGTTAAAGTTCAGCTTTTCGCTCTACTACGCATGTGAAGCCGCGCAAAGAAGGAGGAAGACGGAAGATCACTCCGTGGTGCTCACTGGTATAACCCAGGGCCGGTGAAATTTTCTGCTGATAGGAGCACCAGCCCGTGGTTTCAAGTAAATCAATACAATCACTTGGGGTGCCTAACATTTGGCACCCCCCAAGTGCACCAAGCCTTTCCTTCTCCTTTAAATACAAAAATGTAAAATGAAGATGAAGTGAACGTTGCTAAGAACAGGCTGTTCTCTAACATTCTATTATTATTATTATATTATTTTACTCAAATGTGAACCACTATTAAAAGATTATACTTTAGTTTTGTGTAGATTATTCTAATTCCTATTCAATTGACTTTGGACTGCTAGACCAAAAAACACCTGAAGAAAGTGCTCAGTAAAACTTGGTGGACTTTAGCTAAGCAAACCACTTGTGAGCTCTGGTCCCAAAGATGAAAATTTGCACAAATAAAGGGGAGGAGACAGGGGCTCCGAACGCAGTGTGCCTAGGGGTGCCTGCTATGTAAATCCCGCCCTGATCAAGGGTGAAAGTCGCTGATGAGAATCTGGAAAGCTGCCATCACTAAGAGAGGAAACTTCAAGGGAGGAGTTGAGACAGGGGAAAATAAAATATTGCCTTCAAATTGGTTGTAAAAATTATATTTCAAAAAATATTTATTTTACCATGATCTTGTTATATTGTGCATTTGAATTTCATGAAAATTCCCCTTTAAGATTATCTGCTCATACAAAAAAAATATACATGTAACTTTTATAATACACCTTCACGGGCAATCGAGACAACAGACTAACTTTGCTAGTTTAATTACAAAATTGATCCAGTTCATTAGTTTTATATTGAACTGTCTGCATTACTAATTTCAGCAGTTCAAAGAAGAGTCTGTTTCAGAAGTGAGCGTACAGTAATGATTAGGAAAGTAGTTCAAATTTATTGGCAGTAAAACAAATGTATTCTTGCTCATCGTGTTTTTACTTTTACATATAAAATACTGATAGTTCATCTATTCTCTATTGATTAAGCAATGTTCTAGAAACAGCTATTTTTATAGGAAAAGTGGTTGTGTTGTATATGCTGTCATAAATGCAGAGTATTTATCTGCTACTGTATGCTCCCTAGAATAGTTAATTTTAGTTACAAAAAAAAAGCAACAATATCCTTAAAGTTCAACCCCTAAAAATGATGCATAATAATCTATAGTTCAAAAGGACCCACACTCCAAAATCAGTGAAAATCAGTGTTTATTCCTAAAACTTGTGCATCCTTGTGCACTGATATTTCACTGATTCTGGAGTGTGGGTCATTTTGAACTATAAACAATGCGTTGACCCGTTGACTGGTTCAGAGTGCATACATTTGGTTCTTTATATATATATATTAATTTGCAGTTTGTTTCTCAAGTGAAGATCATATTTCTCAAGTCTAAAGGAGTAGGCTCTTGTCATTGTAAAACAAACAAACTTCTTAAATGTTGAAGATATACTTCCCATTTACTTCTATGGTGCCTCAACAGGTTTTATATGGTGAGAAATAAATGTATTTTTAATACATAGTGCTATGTTGCTGGAAAAAAAAAAATCACAATTTTTTTGGCTGGTATTTCTCCAAAAGTACCCCATGGGGAAGTAGAATGACCAGATGCCTTGGAAGACATTCACTAGAGAATGTGCCAGGTGTTGTTCATTCAGATGTCCTTTAAAGCCTATGACAGCACTTGATGTCAATACTCATAAGAATTACCATTATGCTATAGCTAGTTTCAAAACAGTGCCTGACACATCAATCAGACATAGAGGGTAAGTGAACTTGTTGTCTCTGATTATTAGGCAGTCATCTTAAAAGTGTAGGAAACTGGTAGTGTGAGTCATAAGGAAAGTAAGCCCTTCTTTCCTGGGTCAAAGTATGATCCCTAGTTCTTTAGTTTGACCACTAGGTGGCAGTATATACGAATATGTAAACTGAGCATGCATGCTTAGGGTCCGTTCAGGTCCGGATTTTTAGCAAGACCACAAAGGCCCGCCCTTGGGTGGCATAAATTAAGGGGAGGCATGCAGCCCAGCCGCACGAGTAAATCGCTAGATGGAGGGGGAGGGCGACAAAGGATGTCGGCCTTCTGGGAACCCTCAGAGGGAAATCTAGTTGTGGGTCCATTTTGTTACAGTTCAGTAGAACCTAGACAGGTCAGGTTGAGAAAGTGGAAAGTTTTTCTCCTGTCACAGGTCTCTCTAGGAGAGACGGTTAGCTCGGGGCAAATAAAGAAAGTCTCCACTAAAGAGTGAGAGTGGGATTAGATTCCCAGGTGTATCATTGGAAGTATGAAATTAAGTGATCAGAACCAGGGATTAGAGAGATGCCCTTTGGGTTCCACTTAGGATAAGGCATAAAAGCTGAGAGTGACTCTTTACAAGTGGTTTATATAAATTGACCATTGTTGCTGTGTATAGATACCTATCCACACACGTTCTGTTCCTGCTTTATTCTGATAAACTCCTACTGTGCGTGGACTTTAAATTTTTTTAAATAAAATGGGTTCTATGGTTAAGTTAGGAAACACTTGTATTGCATGATAATTGTATATCAGTAACACCCTGCCTCTGCCAATTCTAAGAGCTCATTTCTGATTGTCTCAACAGGGAAGCTATATGGTAAAACTCATAGCTCAGGAGAAAGGTGCAACTTCAAGCCTTATACAAGCAACCAGTTTGGTGGTGTAACCCGGTAACTAAACTATCACGGTATAGGAAGAATAAAACTCTTAACACAGTAACACAAAAAAAATTATATTTTAAAGGAATGACAATATAATGTATTATTGTCCTGCTAGTGATGGGCGAATTTGCGCCGTTTCGCTTCGCCGAATAATTCGCGAATTTCGTGCGAAATTCGCGATACGGCGAAAAATTCGCGAAACGGCGCCGGCGTCTCGTTTTTGACGCCAGCGCCCGTTTTTGACGCCGGTGCCCGTTCTTCCGACGCCGGCACCCGTTTTTGACGCCGGCGTCCGTTTTTTTTTAAAAAAAAATTTTGACGCCGGCGAATTTTTTCTGCGAATTTTCGCGGGCGTTTCGCGAATTTATTCGCTGGCGTATATCTGCATGTATTCTTAACCACACTTTCAGGTTATATATATATTTTCTGTGCAATTAACCAAGTTTTTCACCCGCAATTTAGAATTATCAGCATACTAAAGCACAGCACTTTCATGATCTAAAGGGAATGCACTGAAAATCTGGCACCTAATGGAATTCTCTGTTTGTGGATCTGTTAGGTGAAAAAAATAAAGAATCTAATATGGCAGTACTGTAACAGAAAGTGGTTTGTGTAGGGAGAGTCAACACATTATAATGCTTTAAGTACAAAATACCAAATGCCAATATCCCAAGCCTGATAAATGTAGCATGTAAGAATCTGATTTCATAGTACATAGTTATTACACAAGTTCACTGCCTTGCAAATAGACCTAATGGACTAAGGAAGAATAGATTATCCTGACCTGTCATGTGTTTAGTGAGCTAGCAAACCTGTTCCATGTAATGTTGTATGTTTACAACTGCCCTTAACATTATTAGCAAAGCTTAACACAGCTTTTTTAATATGCTGATTTATAGAACAAAATTAATTGGCCATATGTTCTTTAATGTAACTGAGCATGTCATTTCAAAAAGCATATGATAAATGGGGAAGGCCAGCAGGCAGTCCAATAAAATATACCCTTGACAAATGATGATTTCAGTTGTGGTGATGAAAGTAAAGGGCAATGCATTGGGATTCCCATTTTCTCCACTTCATTATGTAGTGTGAACTGCATAAAAGGGACCTCTGGGCAGTTATTCAGAGCTACATTTTTCTGCCACACTTCCTGATTTATGTTTAACATTTAAGGGTTTTAATGCCCTTCTTATGAGCTAGGACACAGATGACCAGTTGGAGAATTTGTAATGAAACACTGAGCAGAATTCATAGACAGCTTAAAGGAGAAGGAAAGGCTAAAACTAAGTAAGCTTTATCAGAAAGGTCTATATAAATACACCAGTAAACCCTCAAAGTAATGCTGCTCTGAGTCCTCTGTCAAAAGAAACACAGCATTTCTTTCCTTCTATTGTGTACTCATGGGCTTCTGTATCAGACATCCTGTTTTCAGCAGGACCTCCAGGGCTAGGGCTTGAGCATGCTCAGTTTGCTCCTCTCCCCCTCCCTCCTCCCATCCCTGCTGTAATCTGAGCTCAAAGCTGTAAGTGAGCAGGGAGAGATTTATCAGGAAGTGATGTCACACCAAGTTTATATGACAGCTTTTATCCTAAACAAACAGAGACAGTGTCTAGAGCTGTTTACTAAAGTATTGTAAAGCATTCTGCAGAATAAATATAGCATTCTACTGTAGCTTGCACTATTGTGGCTAATCTGTTAGCTATAAACTGTCTTGGAGCTTTCCTTCTCCTTTAAAGTAATAACTTTCAATGCATTTCTGTCAGAAGTTTGATAACTCCTTTCAGTTGATAAGACAATGTTCAATCTGCCGGAGCCATCAATTTACCCACAACATACCACTATTGCTGAGGCTGCAGAAACTACATTTCAAATAGCAATAACTTTGAAAAATACATTTAAATATGATTTGCATCTACATTCCAACAAACATCTTTTGTATATATGCAGTTTATATATAGTACGTTTTCTTGCTAGTGGTTTCATTAATCCGTTCAAATCTAAAATGTATCATTTCTTGCATTTTCTTGGGCACAGAGATATAGTAAAAAAAAATATTGTGCTTAAATGGCAAGAATAAAGCCTTTTTTGAAACAATAAGGGAAACCCACACTCCATACCATACCACTGAATCTCAGGCACTGTGGCATTGTTGTAAGGATTACCGGTTAAACCACACATCATAAACAACAGGGGTAATAGAAATCTCACAAATGATTCACAAGGGGAATCCTCATTTGTTGAAAATCTAATCATTTCAAAAATAGCAGATGATGCGACTAGTCTTAAAATTTGTATAGCTAAAGAATTATACTGGAGCACTATAAGCACAACTGGCATTACTGAGGCTTTAGTACAAAGTATGAGGGAGCTACACATCGGTGGTATTCTGTTTCTAGTGGTTTCTGAGCCTAGTGCGTCTGATCCTGTTATTCTGATTATCTTGATTATCCGTGTTTGACCCTGCCTGTATCCTGACTACTCTGAACTCTGAATCCTGACCCAGCCTGAACTTTGACCACTCTCTTGCCTGATCCCATCTGTCTGATTGATACACGGTTTTGACCCATAGCTTGTCTGACAATTCTGATATCCGCTGTTGTGACTCAGCCTGTCTGACCATCCTTCTGCCTAATCCTCTTGTACTGTGACCTTCAGCCCAAAAGACTTTGCTAATAGCCGTGCCCCTTTGCCAGCCAGAACATCTCGCCTTGTACCCCTCGTTAAGTCTAGGTGGCACCCAAGTAAGCTGAGGGCTTCTCCCGAAGCCCAACGGTGGTCACACTACTGGTGAAGCTGAGCCGAGACCAGGGTACTTGGCAATTGTTCTGGTATTGGGTGCCGGCCGTGACAGGTACTTAAGGCATGTAAACCAGATCTAAATTCCAAGCCTAAGAGATGCTTCACGAAAAAAAAAAAAAGAATACTTTCGGCATATTTATCAAAGGTCGATGAGAATTTTCGAATGAAAAAAATTCAAATTTCAAGCTATTTTTTGTGTACTTCGACTAGGGAATAGTCCACATTCGATTTGAATTTGAATATTTTTTCGAAAATTAGAATATCGAAATTTATCATGTACTGTCTCTTTAAAAATTCAGCTTCGACCATTCACCATCTAAAACTTGCCGAATTGCTATTTTAGCCTATGGGGGACCTCTTAGAACCCATTTGGAGTCAATGTTTGCGAAAAACTTTGAATATAATTCGATCTAATGCACTATTCCTTCAATTCGTACGATTTGAATTTGGCCAAATTCCACCTATTTGATCAAAAACGGACCTATTCAACCAAAAAAAAACTTCGACTTAATTTCGGTTGGTCTTTTGAATTCAAATTTCAAAGTTTTTTCAATTCGAAATTCGACCCTTGATCATTATGCCCCTAATTGTTGATTGCCTTTGAATTTTTTTCTATAGTCCACCCTAGTCAAGGTATGGTGATAATTTCAGGAATTGGATTCACTATAGCACTTTTTTTCCTCTTTATTCTTAGATGAACTTCCCTAGGGGCTATATTTATCATCTATGGTATCAGTATTGTAATGGGGTTCTCACCATACAGGGTGGTTTCCCCACTCTGGAATATTCTGGACTTCTCACTAAACCCTGTTGATTCTCCCCTCCATGGTAACAAATTCACCAGCCTCGGGCCTGGCTCACCCCCAGCCCCTCTGGGAGTTCCTAACAGGGGGAGTTCCTAACAGTGCCCTGCTCAGAGAGACCTTCCTAAAACTCTCACTCCCATAGTATACCATTCCATAGGACAGCCTTCCTGTGGAAAGTGAGCTCGAACATGTGAACTGGATCACTAGAATGGATTATCTGGTTCACTTGTTACTTCCAGAACACTATAGCTTCCAGGGCCAGATAGCAAACATCTCCCACTATGGAGAAATGTAAGGCAAAACACAACTTTTTACACTTTTCTGTGGTCACTTTACCACAATAGGTAATTTCAATAAAATAAAACGAACAAGTGGGTTGAACTGTTTCTGCAAAAATGATGATGCAAATTTTTATTACCAAACCAAATATTTTGGCAAGAAAAACTGAGAAACTTTGAAATGTAATATTGTGAACATCAGAGAATTTTTATGCACTGTATGAACGAAGAGGAAAAACAAAATGATTTTTTTCTGTAAAATACATTCTTTGCATATTTCTATGTTCAATTTTCTTGAACTTGAAACCTAAGGGGCACATTTACTAAGGGTCGAATATCGAGGGTTAATAAACCCTCGAATTCGACCCTCAAAGTAAAATCCTTTGCGCAAATACTACGATCGATTGATCAAAGTAAAAATCCTTCGATGAAATCCTTCGAATCAAACTATTCAAAGTATTTTAATAGATCGATCGATTGAAGGATTTTTCTTCGATCAAAAAAACCTTAGAAAACTGATGGGGAAGGTCCCCATAGGCTAACATTGTACCCCGGTAGGTTTAAACTGCTGAAGTATGTAGTCGAAGTTTTCTTTTAAAGAGACAGTACTTTGACTATCGAATGGTTGAATAGTCAAACGATTTTTATTTTGAATCGTTCAAATCGAAGGTCGTAGTAGCCTAAGTCAATGGTCGAAGTATCCAAAAAAATACTTCGAAATTAGAAGTTTTTTTACTTCGAATCCTTCACTCGAGCTTAGTACATGTGCGTCTAAATGTTTCCATTGTAATAATTAAATAAATATATATATATATATATATATACATATATATATATATATATATATATATATATATATATATATATATATATATATATATATATATAGAATATATTTAACATAAGAATATTGTATTATTCTTAAATTAATATCAAATATAACTAATTGTATTTCACCTTATTGTGTGTTGACTTGTTTATCTCAAAACATCCTTTGTATAATTAAGGTGATACATTAATTACATTGTCTTTGCTTACAAAAAGCAAGAGATTTGCTATTTTACTATAAATCTGCAGGAGATGGTTAATTAGAGATATCTGCATGAAATTCATAGCACAGTAAAACATGCATTTTTTATTTCATACTTTAAAAATGTGGAACCCTCTCTAATCAGTAAAAGATTGATGGAATTTACTAAGAAGGGTTTATTTTGGCTTTAACAATAATACTGAAAGAACTGCAGGCACAGAACAAATATTTATAAATATTTTTATATAATTATTTATAAATATTTATATAAAAGCAAGAAAGAGAATAACAAAATAATTTGAGCTGAGTGAAAGCTGGCAAGTTGACAAAATAAATGTCAAAGTCTATGGGCGTCAAAAAAAGTCTAAGGGCGTCATTTTCACGGCGAAACCAGGTGAAAAAATTGGCCCATCCCTACAGATGAACTAAAGTTATAAAATTATAGAAACATGAAGTTACAGAGTTGCAGATGTGTCTCTTCATTCTCAATTTCCAACACAAAGGGGCAGATTTATCAAGGGTCGAATTTTCGAAGTACAAAAAACTTCGAAATTGAAAAACTTTGAATTTGAATATCGAATTCGAAGTTTTTTCAATAAATTTGGCAATCCTACAATCGAGCGTTTTTAGCATACGATTGAAGGATTTTTATTCGATGTGTAAAGACAGAAAAAGTCTGTAGAAGGTCCCCATAGGCTAACATAGCAATTCGGCAGGTTTAATTTGGCGAAGTATTGAAGTCAAAGTTTTTTTAAAGAGACAGTGCTTCGATTATCGAATGGTCGAATATTCGAACGGTTTTTACTTTGAATCGAAGACGAAGTAAATTTGAAGTCGTAGTATCCTATTTGATGCTCGAAGTATCAAAATAATTACTTCGAAATTCTAACTTTTTGTACTTCAAAAATTCAACTCTGTCTTTATATGTCATGTATATTACATTTTCTGTGATAATAAAATCATACTTTATACTTGATCTTAGCTAACATATAGTTAATTCTTATTGGTGGCAAAACAATCCTGTAATGTTTACTTAGGGGGTTATTTATATTTAGTTATAAATATCTCAATATTTTCTATATAAAATTTATCTCAATATTTTCTGCTACAAACCCGATCAAATCACCTCTTGTTTTTTTACGCTTATTTATTATTACATTTTCCCAAAAATATGCTTTGCTGGAAAAATTCGATTTTCACGATTTTTTTGGGTTTTTTCACAAATTTCATGATTTTTTCCAAATTTTCACCTGAAAACTCTGAAAACTTTGGGGTATTGTACGAAACCCAGTGCACATCACAAAACCATTGGGGCTTCTCCCATTGACTTATATGTAACCTCGACAGGCCTGAGATTAGGACTTTTCCGTCCTCAGGGTTTAATAAAATCTGAAAAATGTGTGATTTTCTAATTTTATAAAAAAAAATCACAAATTTTTCAGATTTTATTAAACCCTGAGGACGGAAAAGTCCTAATCTCAGGCCTGTCGAGGTTACATATAAGTCAATGGGAGAAGCCCCAATGGTTTTGTGATGTGCACTGGGTTTCATACAATACCCCAAAGTTTTCAGAGTTTTCAGGTGGATTTTTTCATTCGGAGTTTAAGGAATAACCCCCTTAATGTTTAAATGATTTTATTAGTAGACTTTAGGCATGGAGATCCACATTACTGGAAGGTCCCTTATCCAGAAAACTCCAGGTCCCAAGCATTCTGAATAATAGTTTCAATACCTGTAGTAATATGTATTAGAGTAAGCATCTAAATAACCGAAATCCAATTATATTACACTTTGATGTAGCAATACTTTATTGTTAACAATCCTGCTCATGAGATCTAATCTTAAAAAATAACAAGAGAAACACACTGCCTGTGTTTCTCTTGTTATTTTTTAAGATTAGATCTCATGAGCAGGATTGTTAACGGGTAACTCTCCTTCCCCAATATTCAACATTTTACCCAAATATGTTAGTTTGTTGACCATAAACTGGATGGATCTGTGCTTAATACTTACCAAGCATGATGGGGAGTTTGCTGTATGATATGTTCTCTTACCTAGGATTAGGCCTGTTTGCCTATTATAATAGGAAAGATAAATCTCTTTAAATATATTTTATATGAAGCCAATGTCTCATTTAAATGTCAACTTTGATTATTTATTTATTTGCCCCAAAGATCACACAGAAGCAGAAGCCAATGTAAAAAAATAAATCACTTTAAGAGGATTTTCTTTCTGTTTCAGCTCATAATAAATTTCAGCCCTTGGTTATACATAAAAATTAACTTTTTTTTATATAATATACTTTCTAGATGATTTACGTTTCATTTTACTAAAGTGCGCATAAAAAAGTCTGTCTTGGCACCCTTTGCAATGGTTGGATTTCATCCAGAATGAAAGGATTTAGATTTGGCATATTTTAATAAAACATCTTTCACAACTGGAAAGCTAGCTCTTAATCCATCTTTATTCATTCCAATAATGTTGTGGAACGTAACCTCTCCAGAACTAGAAGGGACAGTATTACTCACAATATGCCACAGGACCATAATCCATCTAAAGGATTTACTGATTAGACCATGCCATTTTAAATCTTTAATCTCAGTTTTATGAATCGAACAGCATAAAAACTATATTTGTTAAATTGTTTTTATTTCCACTCGTATTTATACTTATACAGTATCTTTGCTCTTATAATGTAGTGTAAACGTGGCAACCTTTTAATAGAAATTAGTATTTTCTATGTAAAAAAAAATTGCCATAGTGTACCGCATGTATACCTTCTTTTTGCAAAGCTTGACTCAGTACTAAATTTGTTTTTGTGAATTTTTTTTTAGATTATGCTTGGCCATTGCCACGGAAACTGTGCCCTATATGGATTTCATTGGATGTCCTCTTCTCCACTGCTTCTATCATGCATCTGTGTGCAATCTCTCTTGATCGTTATGTAGCAATCCGCAACCCCATAGAACACAGCCGTTTCAATTCCCGGACTAAAGCTATGATGAAAATTGCTGCTGTCTGGACTATTTCAATAGGTAATCTATGCAATATGTCAGCTACAGGCAAATACTGCATTACGTACATACATTCATATAGTATCACTTTTATATGTTTAATGATTTCAATCAAGTATGTATAAAATGGCCTTAACACAAAATCAAACTGATCAAATGGGGCTGATTACTTTTGTGCTAATGTAAATGTTAAAGTCTTTTAATAAAAAGTAATTTACCAATCCCTTAGAGTTCCAAGTGCATCACAAGTATTAGGGTGTGCATACTGGTGCCATAACCCCAACCAAAGCTTGCAGCAAGATGTTATTTAGAATACTATACATCAAGGGGCATATTTATCAAGGGTCGAATTTCAAAAACTTCGAAATTCGAATTCAAAATGATCAACTGAAATTAAGTCGAAGTTTTTTTTTGCCCGAACATGTCCGTTTTCGATCTAATAGGTCAGTATTCGGCCGAATTCGAAACGTACGAATTAATAGCGAATTCGATTCAAAGTTTTTCCCAAACAAATTTTTCAAAGTTCACCAAGTCCAAATAGGTTCTAGGAGGTCCCCCATAGGCTAAAATAGCAATTCGGTAGGTTTTAGATGGCGAATGGTCGAAGTAAAATTTTTAAAGAGACAGTACATGATAAATTTTGATATTTGAATTTTTGAATTTTTTTCAAATTCAAATCAAATTTGGACGATTCCCTAGTCGAAGTACAAAAAAATAGCTCGAAATTCAAATTTTTTTCATTCAAAAATTCACCTCGACCTTTGATAAATCTGCTCCCAAATTTTTCTGCATTTCATGACCAAACCTACATGCCATTATTTAGTAGAAAGGTATCAAATCTGTCCTGTGTCATCAACCATATTATCCTTATTAAAATTAGAGTTAAACAATCTCATGATGGGATAATGGAAGTTGCAAAAGAATTTAGCTGTGATCTCATTTGCTTTTAGTTAGTGAATAGGCATCTCATTTTAATTAGCTTATATAGTTCAAATTTCCATTCAGAATGCTTCTAGGTTTGCCAAGGAAATAAAGTACACCAACTGTGTCCCTGAAATACTGCCCTTTTCTATTTACTTTAACATAATTTCTTTCTCTTTTGGTATTCCACTATATTTACAATTTGATACATAAATGATTGTACTCTGTACTGGAAGTTCCTGTTGCAGAGGTGCTATGCTGAAGATCTATAAAGCAACCAAATTACTGTTCACACAGAAGTTGGTGTGTCTGTCCTCACTTACAAAAGAAGTTGCACTGGCAGTCCAGATCAGCTCTCTGCTAACATATAATATACATACACCTATATCTATCTTGCCACTGAAAGGTCTGTAACCCAAAAATACACAGTAGTGTTAGGGCAGTAAAACATACAGAGATCATCATTCTAACAATCATTCTAACATCAAGCCTCTTTTCTTTCTTGAGCTTCTTTCTAAATCACATGATTATTGTTGTAGGGTACCCATCCACCCTAATAACATCTACCAAATGACCTGAGGTTTACTTCCTACGTATCAAGTAGCTATTGAATGAACATTGAATTACATGATAAGTTTGGAAAGCCAATGCACAGATACACTACAAGTTTTGTGTATCTATATTACCATAGATACATAATTTCAATAAAAAGTGGAATTTACTGAAAAACATCTATTATAGGCAATAATAATCTTCAAACTAAATGTAAAAATCATTAAATAAAATCTGTAATACACCAAAGGAATTGAAGCTGTAGAAAGTCAAGAAAGTGTCTGGTTGGGAGTCAGGAATGAGAAAAAGCAAAGTGATATACATTTTTATTTACCTTAAAGTTTTTTTAAATAATTGCATTGCAACTTTTCTTAAAAGTTCTACATAAATTGCTAATATCATCCCCCTCGTTTGTGAAATTCCTCAAAATTAAGATTTATTTTTATTTCAGCTGACCTTAGATTCAAGCAGAAACTACACAATGTTAGCTTTATTTTGTTATCTGTACTTTTTCGTCTGACAATTTTGCTTTGTTTTAAATGGGTAAATTCTTACTTTACCTCCTACTAGAGGTATGGGATCCCTTTAAATTTAGTTATCTTTGTGAAATGTTTATATTTTATCCACTAATGAACCTAAACCACCATATATGTCGACCCAAATACCTGTAAAATAAAACCAAAATAGTTGGTCTACTCTGTTCTATAGAAAATCAATAGACAAAATATCTCTTTAAGCATTCTTAAGAAAATATTTAAAGTGTAGCCATTTTCATTTTGATAAGTACATAAAAGAAAGTGAAATAATCAATTCTTTTATTTTTACTTCCAGGTATTTCAATGCCAATCCCTGTGATTGGCTTACAGGATGACTCCAGTGTTTTTGTGAATAGTAGCTGTGTTTTAAATGATGAAAATTTTGTACTTCTGGGATCATTTGTAGCATTTTTTATTCCTCTCATCATAATGGTGTTCACATATTGCCTGACCATTCAAGTACTTCAAAAGCAAGCTACAGTATTCATGTATGAAGAGGTTCCAAAGCAGAGGAGCAGCAGTGTTAACTGTCTGAAAAAAGAAAATAACACAGAAAATATTTCAATGATTCAGAATCATGAGGCGGCATCTCATTTAAACTCTCCTATTAACAAAGAAGGAGCTCTTTTCCGCAAAGGAACGATGCAGTCAATTAACAACGAGCGTAGAGCTTCTAAGGTTCTTGGAATAGTCTTCTTCTTGTTTTTGATTATGTGGTGTCCTTTCTTTATCACGAATATCATGTCTGTACTTTGCAAAGAGGCATGTGATAATGAACTCATGGTTGAACTTTTGAATGTATTTGTATGGGTTGGTTATGTGTCTTCAGGAATTAACCCACTGGTCTACACACTTTTTAATAGAACATATCGTAGAGCATTTGCCAGTTATATCCGTTGTCAGTATTATAATAGTAAAAAGACAATGTTGCAGCAAACCCAATGTCAACACAATGCTACATCAACAGCAATGTATGGCAAGGACCTTAATTTGAATAGTTACAGAAATGGCAATGAACTAACAAGCGTGGACATGGATGAAACAGAGGAAGCAATAGAAATGCAACCTGGGACTTCAGAACTATCGATAAACAATTCTAATGTTATAAGTGAAAGAGTTAGCTGTGTGTGAGGGAAGTTCCCACAAGAAATATAAAATCTTATTTGTGAAAATTATATTACAAAATATATCATGTAAATATGTAAATATTTCAGAGCAGACATTTTTTATTATATTTCTGCAATCTTTTGTGTTGATTGAGCCCTGGAATTAATATATTTCCCATTGTAATAGATGAAGTAGTAATTTTGATTACATTATGGATATAATGTTAACTTTCTTTCCAAATGCATGAAAAATTGCTAAGAATAAATTTCAACATTTCGGTGTCCTTCAAACAATGAGCAGCAGACATTCATAAATTATATAGATACATGTAAGTTTCATAAAAAATTGAAGTGACTCCATCTTGTTTGCATGAGTTTCACAATGGGGTAAGGAAATTGTTTTCACTTTTCAAGATATTTATTTTAAATAAAATGGGGAAAAGATTGTAACCAACCTACAACAATATTGAAGGATTTGATTCTACTAATTTATTCTCTGTAAGACGTTTGTGAGACATTGTACTGTATAGCATATTTTTTCTAGGTGATATCAATTACAAATATATTCAGTGTTCCATATTATACACCACATTAACATAATGTCAGTGTTCTACTGTTTATATTATATTCAGGGCTAATATTCTAATGTAAAAGATATTGGTTGACGTTACGTTAAATCTTTCTAAATCACCAATGAAAACCAGTTAAAGGGAATTACATGATGAGCACAGACATTAACTTTGCAAGGCCGCTCTCAGTATAATCTATATTTACCAATATGAAATCTAGTGTTATAAATCCAGTTGTTATAATTTGTATCTTACTATTGTATATTACCAGTATGTATTGTTCAACATAAAGATGCCATAAATTGGAGTCACTGTCTGCCAAATAAGTAAATCTTTACTGTGTTTTGCGACAAATCAACAGACTTCATAACCAATGTCTGATTGGGTTTGGTAACCCAAGTTAGTTAAGAACTAATGTCATGAAAAGACTACAAAGTCCATATTGACATCATCTTAGGCCTGGGAGGGCAAACAGTCAGGTCTGTTACTTTTAGGCCACCACCTGGATGGTGATATTTGGAAGACACCAGATTTTACCATATTCAACAAATGACCAGATCTTTCTACCTTTGTTACAACAAATATAGTATTTAAATGTACCTTACATGCAGTATGTTTTTAAAAGTCTTACTTCAAATGTTCAGGTTTGAACCAGAAATCATCCACATAAACTAATTTATGTGATCTCTGTGATCTCTGTGATAATGAATTTAGGCTACACATGTAACAATTATTGCAATAGCTATAGATCCTATTTCATTTACTTTGGAGTCAGGTATTTGACAGGTCCACACTTTTTGAAGATCCTACAGGACAGTGTTGTCCTAATCCGTTAATCTGAGCTGAATGATGCAAGATATTAGTAAGGGGCCGATTCACTAAGGGTCGAATATCGAGGGTCAATTAACCCTCGATATTCGACTAGGAATTAAAATCCTTCGACTTCGAATATCGAAGTCGAAGGATTTAGCGCAGATAGATCGATCGAACGATCGAAGAATAATTCCTTCGATCAAAAAATCAAATCCTTCTAATCGAACGATTCGAAGGATTTTAATCCAACGATCGAAGGAATATCCTTTGATCAAAAAAAGTTAGCCAAGCCTATGGGGACCTTCCCCAAAGGCTAACATTGACTTCGGTAGCTTTTAGATGGCTAACTAGGGGCTCAAAGTTTTTTTTAAAGATACAGTACTTCGACTATTGAATGGTCGCATAGTTGAACGATTTTTACTTCGAATCCTTCAATTCGAAGTCGTAGTCGAAGGTCGAAGTAGCCCATTCGATGGTCGAAGTAGCCCAAAAAAAACTTTGAAATTCGAAGTTTTTTACCTTCGAATCCTTCACTCGAAGTTAGTGAATCAGCCCCTTAGTGTGCTTGGTAGTCATGGCATGGGTTGCTAGTAAATTTCTTAGATAATTGTCACAGTAGATAAAAGTGAAATTCATGCTACAGTTACTGTAAGAGATTTTAAGATTATTTTCATTAGAATTTATACTTTAATCTATTGTGAGCCCTCTCTATAAATGTAGGTAACCTCTGAACTGGACAAGTGACAAAAGACAAGTACCATTCAACTATATATATCATCACTGGATTTGCTAGAACACTTCTTACTTTGATACCTGGTGTCTTTTAAAATCTAAATTCTAAAATAGCAATTTATTAATTATTAAAATGTTTTATATTTTTATATTCATATGTTTTTTTTTCTGCCAATATGTTTTTGGTAACTTGGTAAGTCATTTCTTGGAACTCCTGATCTCTACTTTGGAGCTACTGTTTGTATGGTACATTGAAAATCTCACCACCCTGAAACAGCTGAAGAGATCAATGTAATTTCTCCTACCACACGTCTGTAGTTCACCAATCCTGCAACTGGTGGTGCGTTTCTTCCGTTGACCCGGCCGGGTCCCTTAGCAACGAATGTGTATAGAAAATGGATCCGCACACACACTGGTTAATGCAGTCGGGGAGTATCCCCTTTTATTCAGCCACCAAACATTCAACATTTCGGGGGGAACACCCACCCTTCAGTGTGTGTGCGGATCCGTTTTCTATACACATTCACAGCTGAAGAGAAGGCACTCATTCATTGTTTTGAGTGGCTGGAAGAGGTTTGAAACATTAAAATACATGGTGGGATAAGTCTTATGGTAGACATCTTAAAAGAGACTTGGGGCATTAATAGGTTTTAAGGTAAGTTAACCATCCAGATATTTTGAATGATGTATAATCATCATTACATTTTATTTGTAATCAGAACTTTGATTGATTTGTCAAGAAAATGAGGGCCAGTTGTAGACAAAGTAATTTGCTTTTTTTAAGAAGATAGTAGATTTCAATTTAGTGATGTCGCCTTTATGTTCCAAAATGTAAAACTGTCAAGAATGTATAAGGCTTTCCATGTTACCCCGATTGTCCTCCAAATTTTCCACCATATTTTAAAAATATTGTGTCTAGACCTTTTATTCAATCATGGGTACAAAGTATCCATAAAGAGCACCACATACTGGAATTGATAAGTAGGTAGGACTAAGCATACTTTATTCATATTACACATCAAAGCGATAACCAGAATAAATACTATTTGACATCCACATGGCTAGCCAAATAGCATTGATCAAAAGAGAAAAGACAGAAATGCTGATACCTCTTACGAACTCAAGAATTTTTTTAAATATATTAGTTGTTTTGTAATTCCTGTGATGTCCAAAGATGCATCAGGGCATGCAGTGCAATAGCAATGTTACCAGGAGATGAATTGCAGTAAGAAGGATGAGAGTATGGTACAAAATTGTCACTCAGACTTTTTGGCCAAATAGGTCAGTTTTTGATCGAATTGGTCCATTTTCAATCAAATTCGAATCGAACGAATCAAAGAGATAATGCATTTGAATCGTACAATTCAAAGGTTTCCCCAAAAAAACCTTTGACTTTTCAAAGTCCACCAATTTACTCCAAATAGGTTCTAGGAGGTCCCCCATAGGCTAAAACAGCAATTCGCCAGGTTTTAGATGACGAATGGTCGATGTCGTAAGAGACAGTACATGATAAATTTCAAAATTCAAATTTTCTAATTTTATTCTACCGGTAATTCAAATCTAATTTGGACAATTCCCTTTTTGAAGTACACAAAATTAGTTTGAAATTCTAATATTTTTAATTCGAATTTTCAATTTGAGCTTTGATAAATCTGCCCCTTAATGTGGTTTTAACAAAATATCTGAAAATGCCTCAAAGCTTGCATTTTATAGCATCTTACCTCTCTTGTGTCTCTTATGTCATTAGGTTACAACATAAAACACCATAACTATAAATGCCAAGAGCCCACAAAACAGTTTGATACATAGAATGCATAATGTATAGGATTACATAATTTTTTGTTTTACACATTTTTTTCATGACATATTTCTACTGCTGTAAAACATACTGCCTGTTTTTCTTGTGGTAAAAGATGTAATAAATGTAAAAGGGTAAGTGAAAACTGTTTCAAATGCACCATGTAAAAAAGTCACAAAAGTCTTTATTTTGCTAAAGCACAGGGATAGAAAATTGATTTAATATTTCTTGATTGTTTGGGTCAGTGATGCTGTGTGATACTGAAGGGTTGACAGACAAATTTAACCCAAAATGACCTTGGAACTATGTGTATAACAATTATGATGACTCTTCCTGTCTGTTAATTATATATATATATATATATAAAAAAATATATATATATATATATATATATATATGTGTGTGTTGTCAACTTGTAATTTATCAAAGACACATTTCTCTATGCATGCCATTCAACGTGACCATTTTCCATGCAGTTTGTCACACATGGATTACAGGGAATATGTAGGGGATATGTAGGGACTGGCCCATCGGGATACCAGGAAAACTCCCTGTGGGCCCAGGTGTCAGTGGGCCTCTTGCTTATAACCATTTGGCCTATTTCATGGTCATTCCCTATTTCTTCATGTGGCTTAATAATGGAAGAATAGAGTATAGTATGTTGCGATAAAAGACTAGGAGAAAAAACGTAGAATGAGAAGAGGAGGAATAATAATTAGTTAAGTGGGCCCATGGCCTAAGGGTTTCTGGTGGGCCCCTGGCATCCCAGTCCAACATTGGTTCCAGATGGTAGAAATCATTATCCTTTATTTGTTTTTGTGATATACTTCATCATAATATTATATAATCGTCAACCGATGCCAAAAAGTATGGATTAAAGTTGTCTGTTTTATAAGCTACAACAGAAATTATATTTATATTAAAATGTAAACAGATGTACATCCTGCTGCTGTGTTAGCCTTCATGACACATGGACATGTATTATCAAAGTTGGAGATTCAATAATGGTTTCATTGTGTTTATTGCTATACATAAAGTCTATGTTTATTTTCATTTACATATGCAGTCCTGATCTATTTTATTTCACAGGCCCAAGAGTGCAAACCAGAGTGCACCCTGCTCCTCACTTAGCTCACAAATCCAGACTGGAGTGTAAATCTGTGCTTCTGTTTACAAAATTGCCTGCATTCGCAGAATAGTGATCATAAGGGGTCGGTTCAGGATGGTACATCGGCTTGGCCTATCCCACCTGCCTAACTTGTAAGCAGTGATGGGCGAATTTGTCGTGAAATTTGCAAAGCGTCAAAAATTTCGCAAATTGCGATGCCAGTGTCAATTCACAAAAATTGACCCTGGCGACAATTCCGACACCGTGACAATTTGACGATCATGACGTTCAAGTCAGTTGCCGTTTGTTTAATTGTCGACGGCGTCTAAATTGTCACCAGCGGCAGAACTGTCACAGGCATAAAAAAACTTTGACACAGACGAAAAATTTCGTGCCAATTTTGCTAGTTTATTCGCCGGCGGTGAAATCTGGGAATTTGCGCCTGCCTAATAAATTCGCCCATCACTACTTGTAAGGCGTTAAGTTATACAATCTTGTACTTTTTGTCTTCCTATGGCACGTAATGCCATAGGCAGTCAACAATGTGCTGTAAAATTACTTTGTCACTAAATAAAGCTGTGGTACCTGTAACATAAAACTGAAGCCAATAAACAGCTGTTAGCAAAGGACCACTTATTGAAAGAAATGAAGGGGGAAATGCATGTTAAAGGGCTAATAAAACCATTAAATAAAAGTTAACTAAAAGAAGTGAAGATCCTGCATCATTTATCATTTATCTATAAAGCCAAAGCTGGTTTTAAGTCTTTGCTAAGACAACAGATGTAACCTGTCAGAATAAACACTGTAGAAGATTTATGTAGCTGTGGGAAAAAAGCTCCCAAGTTCTCTGGTGCTGCGCACACTAAGGGGCAGATTTATCAAAGGTCGAGGTGAATTTTCGAGAAAAAAAACTTCGAATTTCAAAGTCATTTTTGGGTACTTCGAACATCAAATAGTCCAACTACAATTCCAATTTTGAAAAAACTTCGAAATTCGAAGATCTAATTTTTTTTATTTCGAACTTTGACCTTTGATAAATCTGCCCCTAATTGTTTGTCGCTAGGTCCAAGCGGAAGCAGAGGGGAGGCATGCATGTGCAAATGCCTGGCGCTGGGATCATGCGGCCTTGGGGCGCCGCACTGTCAAATCCAGCTCTGCTTGTGCTTAGCAGTAGTAAGTTGCATGAAAAATTACATTCATCAGGTACTCAAGCAGCACATCTGCCTTCCCCCTGCCTCCTGTTCAGAAACTCATGAGTAGGGATGGGCGAATTTGACCCGTTTAGTTTCGCCAAAAATTTGCCGCCGGCGAAATGTCACAGACGCCCATTAAAGTCTATGGGCGTCAAAAAAAATAGTCGCACAGCGAAATTTTTTGACACACAAAGCCATACAAGTCTATGGGCGTCATTTTTTCGGCGAAACAATTGGCCCTTCCCTACTCATGAGTTACATTTATTGATGCTGGCCAACGAACGCAGGAACTAGGGGTAGGCAAGGTAGGCACATGCTTGGGGTGCAGTTGATGGGAGACACAAAACCAGAAACTGAGCAAAATTAGAATCTGGCAGAAATATGGTGAGAGAATGAGCAACAGCAAGGGGAGTATTGTTAGTGTTTACTACAATAAGTGCACTTGGTGAAGGGTAGATCCACGCAAGATCACAGTTGGAGTTGGCAGAAAGATAAAGTAAAGGAGTGAGTGAGTAACAGAGGGAGCAGAAGCATCAGATGGGGATCATGACCATGCAAGAGTTGCAGGGTTGTGGGGTACTGGGCCAGGTAGTATTGCCTAGACCACAATGCTGCTTGGCCCAGTTCTGAGGGGGAACCCTGGAACCACTATAAGATTTTATATATAATATTATATAAGAATAATATTATAATACACAAAAGCTATGAATATCCTGTAAATTATATCCTATGGTCATTACACTCCTCTGTAACTTATAATATCCTTATATTTTACAAGAGGGGGTACTTTATTCACTATATAATACACAAAAGCCATGAATATCTTGTAAATTATATCCTTATAAACGGTGAGTTCTGATGTCATCACTTATAAACGGTGAGTTCTGATGTCATTTCTGTCACATGACTCCCTAAAACTTGTGTATTATAATAAATAAAGTACCCCCAGTTGCAAAATATGAGGATATTAGAAGTTACCTCGGAGTTCCATGACCTGTATAAAAACACTCGGCCTTCGGCCTCGTGTTTTTATATGGTCATGAAACTCCTCGGTAACTTATAATATCCTTATATTTTACAAGATGGGGTATTTTATTCACTATATAAACGGCTCTTAGTGATGTCATCAGTTATAAATGGTGCTTAGTTATGTCATTTTTGTCACATGACTCAGTAAAACTTGTGTATGTTAATAAATAAAGTACCCCTTGTTGGAAAATATGAGGATATTAGAAGTAACCTCGGAGAGCTTTATATATGGTCATGGAACTCCTCGGTGACATATATTATCCTTATGTTTTACAATAGGGGGTACTTTATTCACGATATATACACCCCCCCTCTTATCAGGGTTTACTGTTATTTTGAGTAAGCAGACAAAGAATCCACACCGATATGTGTATAATAAAGTGATTAAATTGAATAATAAAGCAATGTTTTTTTACACTTAAATGATTATAATTAGATTAAAACAATATTTACACTATTAACAGTTACAGAACAATTATACAGTTACATTATTACCACCAGGCCCTTATTGCATCTCTATAGGTCATCTCTTGGCTCCTGCTCTCACCTTCCCAACAGTCTGTCAGGTTCCAGCTCTCTTCACATGTAAAAGTTCCCCATCACATGGCTCTGACGTCTTCTCTCAAGGTGCCCCCCAGGCTGCCTCCCCCTCTGTATCCAGGCATCCACCTTTATTTAGGTTTTTGAAACCTGCACCCACAGCTACAAAGACCCAAAGTTGCCTAATACATTTTTGGCTCCTGTAGAACCAACTACAATTCACAGAAAATTCTTCTGAGACACCAGAAGAAATCCCTATCAACACGGCCCTAGTGGGCTCTACCATAACTGACCTGCTGGGTGGGCCCTGGCACGTTTAATCACTTAACCCCCTCTCTTTAGTAATCATGCTCATGTGTGCTCAAACTGCTCATTCTTCCCATGCCACCAACAAACATTTAGGGGAAGATTTACTAAGGTTCGAATGGTAATTTTTTTTTTGGTGAAATTCACAAATTCGAATTTAA